>NC_048897.1:61016651-61023921 GCF_011077185.1 Oxyura jamaicensis
GAATTCCACTTGGTGTGGCTTGCCCTTAAGACAGACTTTGCTCGGTTTATCGCTGCGGTCAGAAATTTTGCTGCCATGGACTACTCTGTTTAGAAACTTATGCAACTCAAACGCCAGTGCAAGGAATAGCAAGAGATCACAAACAGAAAGATTTTACTAACCTTGCCAATGAGGTTTGTAGGACATCGACCGGATTTCTCCCCTCCTCTGTGCAGTAGAGGTTAAACTGATCTCCATTCCTATGCATTTTCCTGTACATATGTGAAGAAAAAAAAAAAGGGTATCACTAATGCAGCTAATTCTCAATATCTTGAAGCAATTGACAAGTACATGAATTAACTCATCACTTTATATCACTTGAGGCAAATGTGCTATTTGGAGTACCTCTTGGTAAGAATAAGCAATTTAAGATCCATTAGTGTTTGGAATATTCTGCTTCGTTAAAACCACAGTCATCCCTAAATGTAAATGAGTGGAGAAAAAGGGCTATCAACCTCTTGGTTGTACTAGACAAACTTAAAAACTCTCTATATTGCAAAGTAGGTTCTCATATAAAAGGTTCTCATATAAATACAAAAGAGGACTTAGGTTTCCCCAAAAGAGGGCTTCCTGCCTTGCCTTCAAGTTTTAGACTTAGACTTATTAAGTTTGAAAACTACAATGCAGACTGAGGGGAGGAAAGTTGTTCCGGCAGATAGCACTTAAGTTTCAAGTTTTTAATATCATTCCAGGGTGGTTTCGTAAGACATCGTGTCTATATTGTATTCTGCTACTAACAAACCAAAATTCTTTCTCCTGATAATGACCACAGTGCCTAAGATTATGGGAGAGCTGGAATTATTATTTTTAATAATAAATACTTATCTTTTGTTTTCATTCAAAATTTCCAAATCATTCAGGGCCCCCTTGCCCTGGGCTTGACCTGAGGAACTTTTAGATTAAATCCTTTTTTTTTTTTTTATTTATGATAATTATGTCCTTATATGATCTTATAAATCAAATATAAAACCATTAGTTTCAGATTTTAATCAGACTTGTGATATATCTACAGTGCACTGAACAAAATATAGTATTATAGTATTTACAATGATTTGCTCAATAATTACGGTGACAGAACAAGGAAAGAATCCTGAAATACTTCTAGAAAAAGTGTTCTTTTTGTCCTTAGCTCAGTTAAATTCAAGTCTCAAGAAGTTCCTCAACTTAAAAAAGCTATTTTTGTCTAAGCAGTGAAGGTAGGGATGTTACAGGAGTCACAGAGATTTCTGGAAAAACGAAGTCCTTTCACAGCGGTGCCTAATTTAGTCTTAAGTCTTTTCCAAAAGTTGAAATACACTTTCAGGGCACCAGACCTTACAATTCAAAACTGGAATGCCTGCAGGTAACGGCTGCAGAGTGAACAAGAGATGGGTGCTGCTTCATGACTGAAGAGTGAATAGTTTGATCCGTGCTAACACAGTACAACCTGCCTTTCCCTCTTCACCAGAGGACCAGCCCAACTTTCCCTGAAGCCACGGATTTAAGTGAAACTGCCCCCTGCAGAGTAACTGGTACCAAAGGTGTCCCTGATGGGACACGGTGCTACGGGAAGGGACATACAAGGTGACTGTGTCCACACAATGCTCTTCCCGTGGAAGAACATCCCCTTGCTTCCTGCCTGGCACAATCTAGGTGCGTGTTTTGAGAGGACTTGTGCCCTGTTGAAGCAGAAAGGCAGTGCAGAGCTGAACTCACAGGCTGGTAGGCTTCTAGGCAGGTACAGCAGAAATAAAAGGTGCACTGAGCATCCGTCGTAAGAGCATGAAACACGTACCAAGAATACTGTATGGCCCCATATGTCTTAGACCAGAGTTAGATTAACTCTGAAAAATCCAAAAATAGTTTCCATAACCAAACAAAGACTGGACTCTGGTGAATCAGGATTAGTGTTCTGCAGCTGTAGGGAAGATACATTATAATTAAGCCTGCACCCTCCAGCAGATCTCTGTTGGAGGTACCAGCAGTCTTTGGCAAAAACTGGTTTGAAATCAGCCCAGCTTCCGGCTGAATAGCTCGGCTGGTGAGGAAGAAAAGCCTGTGTGTTTCTATGGCTCCCACATAGCAAAAGCTCACTTAGCATATCTGAAAATGTAGACCCAATACATCTTTATTTTCTTGCTTTTTAATTTCTCGGCAAGATTTATGATTCTGTAAAAAAAGAGGCTTATTTACAAGAACAGTTGCAAATTAACCATTAATTTTCTGTTCAAATGGATATGATGGCCACAATGCAAAATGATCCCTAAATAACAGAGTGGAAAGGAGGGTAAATGTGAAATTCCTCTGCTTTTTGCTTTTCTTGCTTACCGATAGGTGCACAGATGCAATGGTGGGCTGGAGCCACAAGTCAGAAAGAAGGCCTGGGCTGGCTAGATTGCAAGAACAGAGGTGCAAAGGCTGTTGGCCTAAAGTTGGAGGCTACGTAAGTGGGACCCTGCACCTGACTCATAAGTATTCCACATCAACATCTCTGATAAACCTCTGAAGCATTTGAACGCAGAAATAATATCAAGGGTACTTCCCTCACAGCTGAGTCAAGCTGTGACAACAGGTCCTGAAAGAGGATATTGTTACAATACTTTGTCATGTCCTCATCCTTTTTTTCATTGTCTAGTTGTTCAGGGAAGAATAGCACAGTTCTTTCATGTTGAATGGGTTTAAGGGCAGTTGGTTGTTTATTTCCCTGAAGGTATGCAGCGCCTCATGTCTCTGCATCAGAGTGAGATCAAGGTTTGTGTCAGGCAAATTTCACAGTAAAGTTATTTTTAAAATCACTTTCAGTGTTGGTGTATCCTCACTGCTAGAAATGCCCTTCTTGCCATCTCCCCATTACTGCACAATCTGGCCAACAATAGCTCAAATTTGATAGCACTCAAAGCTATAAATTTAGTCAACTGTGGGTAAAAGCTAGCTTGTTACCATGTCCTCGAGGCGACCCATTTCCACAAGCCTTCGCTTTGGTAAGGCAGGGTACAGCTGGCTTAGGGCTACCTTCCCTCCTGACCTGCTCCTTGGCTATCAGCGTCACATTCCTGCAGGTCCCAGCTCTCCCTGCTTGCAAACTGGCCCGTAGCTCCCAAATCCCAGAGTCTGTGGTGTTAGAGGTGTGCAAATTCCAAAAGAAAAACTCCCTCCAGTGACTGCTGGGGCATTCGGGCAGTGTCTGCTGGGGCATTCGGGCAGTTTCTTGGACACAGACTTATGCAGCCCAGGTCCTGAAATGAGACCTAATAGAACAGTTTGCAATTCTTAGAGCTCTCATTTTAGACTCTCTCCAAACTCAAGTGGACTTCATTGCTTCCCACTCAGTTCATATTTGAAAGAGATCTTGGCAATTCCAAGAGCAAGAAACATCTTTAAGTGACAAATAAGACTGCCCGCTTAGAGCAAAGGATGACTCCTGCAGGATGCTGCCCACATTTCCTGTTCGTGTCAGATAGCAATTCATCCAAGCAAAGCAGGTAACGACAACAAAGCCCAAACAACATGAACAACAACAAAGTGCTTAACACACAGTCATTTCAGACTAAAACAGATTTAAAAACACCCTCTGAAAGAAAACAAAGCTATTCATATTATAAGTTCTCCACCTAGGTCTCAAAGACACACTTTTATCTTCTTAAATACATACAACACTCAGCCCACTTTTCATTTTCCCAACAACTCTACAGCTGCCTCTGCGACCCGTACTATTCCTACCCGCCCTCGGACCGGACAGACCATCTCCTGCATGTCTTGGTGCCGCTGGTACGTGGGACCGTGCTTCTTCAGACGAACTTCAGGGGCTCTGGATATCAAAGTACCAAAGCCAAATCTCACAGCAGCCTCTCGAGCTGTAACCCCTGCCCTCCTGGAGCTGACTGGGACCCAGCTCATGGTCTGGCAGAGTCCCCAGCAGTGTCACTGCCGCTGCCCAGGCACAGGAGGGGGATCCTGCTCTCTCCAGATGGCCTGCGTTTGCTGTACAGCCAAGGGACGTGTTCTGCTAAATGGCAGGCTGTCTGGCTGGAGGCTTGCAGGCTGGTACAACCTAATGGGACTGGGTACTGCCATGCATCTGCACACTGTTTCCACGGATTGCAACAGTGATCCTCAAAGGCAGGCCAACTATTCACTGCTGTGACCAGGTACAGCTGTATTTGCAAGCTGCTTTTTCTACTTTTGTTATTGGCATTTTCAATTAGAAAACCCTGTCATTGCTTTCTTCACTGCCTGTGTGGATACCCACTCCTTTTTTTTTATTATTATTATTATTATTTTTTTTTCCAGCAACATGGTGGCAAAAAATTCTCTAGCCACTTCACAATACTAATTGCAAAGCTCTCACTTGTTTCCTTATAGCAAAAAGCTGTCTGTGCTCACACTGGTAAAGACCATATGCTAAGAAATCTACTGTTGCTTTTGTGCCCCATATAGCATTTCTCTTTCTTCCCTTAGGGAGGAGCAGTGACGAAGAGTCCCCTTACTTTGTGTTAGGAGGTGGAAGCACTTACTGTGATAATAGTGTCGCCTTTCCCAAATACGCCAAGAGACAAAGAACTCCAAGCTAGTCCAACTGTAGAGGTTGAAATGGATTTATAAAAATATCTGTCTTTATTTATTTATTTGTATATACATTTCTCCTTCTCGTATCTTTTTTCTCCCTCTGGTAACCTGATATTCCTGCAAGTCTATTCCTTTGTTGCATTTTGGCTTCACTTCCTGTCAAATTATTTCATCTTATTTAGCTTCACCTGTCAAAATACATGAGCTAATTCTCTTTGTGAAGACCTGCCACCGCTTCTTAGTCTCCAGTGACAGGATGCAGCAACTGCATCCCTGCAAAGCCCGTGCCATGAAAATCACCTGGGCACCTTTACGTACACATAAGCAGAGAAGACAGGCCCAGCCTGAAATGCCTTGACCGGCTTAGCTCTGCTCTCAGGTGCTGCCCAACAAGCAACCTCTGCTCACGAGCATGGCCCTCTCACAGCTTTCGACTCCAGGCTGCAAAACGTTGGATATGTAAGTCTGACACAACGGGCACCACCGTCTACCTGAACTCATCCCTCACTAGTTCAAAAACATCCTCTAGGGAAAGTTAACTATGGATTTTGGGGAGATGATAGGTGATTTGTGCATAATGGGTGTTCTGAAATAATTTCTTACTGTATGAATCGACTGCACACTACCTGACTAAAGATAATG
Source organism: Oxyura jamaicensis (assembly GCF_011077185.1). Lineage (NCBI taxonomy): Eukaryota > Metazoa > Chordata > Aves > Anseriformes > Anatidae > Oxyura > Oxyura jamaicensis. Next base: position 61,021,878 of record NC_048897.1, read on the forward strand.
GCAAAGGAGTAAACTCTTTATAATACTATGATATTTATTTTTGTCATTGGTCCTGCTGTGATGCTGGGTGTTACAACTCACCTGACTCAGTGTGCAGAGCTGTGATAGCTCCATGCCACCTTGCAGCACAGAAAGTCCTTGTCTGGCTAGCCCGACGGTCGTCCAGCAAGTCATTATTTGCACTTGGAGTGGCGAAACACAAAGCCAGAGCATCCTTTTAGACCTCTTCGGTAAACAGATACCTCTTTCATCTCCCCCACAGAACCGAGCGAGTGAGAATTGGTATTACACAAGACTTTGTGTTGATGCTGTTCAAAGTGGTGAGTTTTATCCTTAATGTTATACTGAGGGAACACATGTGGTGACCGGTGATTGATTATCTTCACAAAGCTCATTTTCACTCAGCAGTGGTGAGTTTCAGAAGGGTGATAATAATGGATATCACTGGCTAAGTTCTCTCTCACATGTTGCCCACCATCCCATGGAAATCAAAAAGTGATTAACTCCTCTAATAGCTTTTAGGGTACACGGGAAACATCAACATGAAGTGGTAGATACTGCAAATATACCTGTAGGAGCAAAAGTCCATGATAGGCCCCCTTCAACAACAAAAACTGAGGATAATACATCTGTAAAAGAACTGGAAGAATATCTGTAAGGAAATAAGATTACTGGTAGAAACAAAACTCTCAGCAGGGATTCAGGACTTCAGCAGACCAGGGATGAACAAGGAAGCTACATCTAACCTGTGTGCTTGGAGCTTGCGTGCTTGAAGAAACAGAATTGAAGCTAGAGGCTTTGAAGGGATGCTCGACTGACCTTCCAGATGCAGGTTACACAGCCTGAATAAGGAGAAAATAGATGGCTCATGTTATCTTTTAAAATGAAGAAATACTCCTCTTTGGGAGACTTTAGTTGAGATGCTTCCAAGCATGCACCCTTCTTTGAAAGGACACAAATAAAGGGATCACCAGGGATCCAAAAACATGTGAAGGTAATACCTGGTTTTCCAGTGTCAGTTTGTCAGGAGCACACCAGGACACCATCCTCTATGGCAAAACGTGCAGTAGAGGAGTAGATTGCGGTGGCAGATGCACCCTCCTGTCTAAGGGGGACAAATTAGCAGCTTGCTCTCACTGGTAAGTGGTACCAACTGCAGAGGCAACAGTGCTGGGTTAGGGCACTGTTGTAGCTCATCCTCTCCTGCTTCCATGGAAAAGGCAGCTGCTCGACCCCCTGCCCCTGATGCATGCCTGAGCGGTGCCTCACAGGGTGCTCAGTGTCAGTAGGAAATTGGAGTAATGAGGCTCAATTAAGCAGCTCCCCATACAGTCGTGGATGAACTTGTCCCAGCAAGAGTACCTAGATCCAGTGGCTCACTGGGGTGGTCGTGTGATGTGCATCTGGTTCAAAGCCATTTGTAGGACGCTGAATATTCCTCCCAGTGGGACACACTTGCCCTTTTGAGTACCACATGCACAGGGTGTAGCCAGGGGTCCACAAAGACAGAAGATTTTAATGCCACTCCTTCCATTTTTATGCATACCTGTTTACCAAGAAGCAAGAATAGACAAAGCAGGAAAACGTCTCCACCTCCAAAAAACTGGAGAGGCTTTGGCTGGTGTAACTCTGGTTCACTTCTGCAATTAAATTTATGTATCATTTAGCTTTGCTCCCATCAGTGTGTATGTAGGACAATACTCACTTTCACAATGAGAGCCAGAACAAAATTCTGTGTCTTTTCTTCTGAAGTAAGTCTTCAGTGGAGAATGTAAACATGGTAGCCAGAATTTTTGCTGCCTTTTCCCAGCGGTATATTTCTACAGAAATATACAGACCTGAAAAGAGAAACCATTTATTCCTTTATTCCTTTTAAGAGTATTTAGGGAGGAAAAAAAGTAATGAAAAAGTCTTGTTTAAATCTACTATCATTACTTTTTTTTTTTTTTTTTTTTTTTTTTTTTTTTTTTCGGGTTTTTTTTTCACCAAATATTTTATAATAAGTGTTCCTAAAAAAAAAACAACAAAAAAAAAGAGAAGACAC
>NC_048897.1:61024021-61066473 GCF_011077185.1 Oxyura jamaicensis
TTTTTTTTTTTTTTTTTTTTTTTTTTTTTTTTGCCAGGGCTTTTTTCTCCAGCTACTTTCGTATAAGCTGTGCTCCTGAACTTCCAGCTACATCAGAAATGAGAAGTCAGCCTATGATCTCTCTGAGATCAGGCTGCAGAAGCTGCACCTCCTTCAGGGAAGAGGTGCTGCTCACGGTAGACTTCCCACCCTTGCAACGGCACGCAGGTCACTTGGTTTACTTTTGTTATAGCACATACAAAGTTTGCAGCATTGTACATATATAAGCTTGTACCCAGTAATTAGAGAAGCAATACTGCTCATTGCACCTCAGCTGGACAGCCGTGAAGCAAGGTGACCTTGGTGGATAGTGGTGGAGCCCTTTGGACAGGGAGGGAATTGAGGTGGCCCCCTTGCAAGTTGGCATTCAAAGGAGGAGATGACAAGTCTAATTAATTCAAGGGTCCCAGGTATTCCGGGAAAGGTTTTATTGACTGACAGGAAGACAATGTTTGCATAATTGCCCAAACATGTAGCTTTTGAATAATAATAACATTTTTATTCTCTGAGATATACTTTATTTTCAGGAGTGACCTGATAACAGCAGAAGCAAAACACTCAATTTCACAGTTACAACGAAACAAAAATAATTACAGAACACATACAGAAATTAAAATCTATTACAGGCAATTTGTGCTAGGAAACTAAACATCCCCTAAAGCCAGACAACCTCAGCCATTTCAGTTTGGTTTTGCTGTGATTGGTTATCCTCTCTGTCTCTCTATTTAGGAATGAGATCCATTCTTCATACGTCTTCTAATCCCATTCTTTTGATGTTTTCCATCATGCTAGAGATACTACAGGTCCTAGACAACGTAGATGTTCAACTCAGATAATGAAAATGTTACTACAACTGTCCTTTTCATTTTCCTCATCACAGAAAAACAAACAAACAAACAAAAAAACCTCACATTTAAAATCCTAACAAACTTCACAGATTTATTTTCCATTTTGTGCATTTTACATTACCTAATGGAGACAGATGGGACAATTTCCAAGAATTCAGCAAGCACTGATACAAATAATACAGCAACAATGACAACGACAAAATATTATAAAAATAACTTGTAAAAATTACAAGAACACAAGAATCTCCTTGACTGAAAAGACATGCAACCCCAGAATCTCTGAGGAACCTATTCACTAGTTTCCAGCCTTCCTGATAGCACCACACAAAGAAAAATAAGCTTTTCTTCTCTAACCATGTTTTAAGCTACCCAGAAAATCATAACTATGGCTTATTTTTCCATACACATGTCCCCTCCAAAAAAAGCACCACAGCAAACAACCGAACAAGTCATTGTTAAACCACGTTAAACCATTTGACGGATCCTCTTCACGCGTTCCTGAGATTATTTTTCGTTCACCCTTCAGATCTGTCGAATTTTTGCCACCAGTGCTAGAAACACGATCAGCTTGTCCTTTCTGGTACCCTGACTGACCCTGTTGGGTTCATAGCCGGAGTATTTCTGAAAGGACAAGAGAGCATTCGTTCCAATACTGTATGTGGAAAGGCAACCCTGGGCACCGATACGCTGCATCCTTTAACAGGCAGGCAGAGTACCATGACTGGGACAGCACTATCACGTCCTGACAGAGCTGGAGAGAGTGGCACCAAGCTGTCCATCAGCCAGCGGAGAAGGGTCTGACAGTGATTTAGAGCTGAAGGGAGTGAGATAGAGAACATTTGCCTCAAGTGCTGAGCAATCAGAGAAGATAACTACTGTAATTTGTGGCTCCGCATAGCGACCTCCTTGGCTACACGCAGTTCCTACTGACACTAAAGTGGCTGCAGTTAATGGGCTTTCACCACTGCCACCAAAGGGAGAATCTGCACATCCTCTCTTCCTATAAACTACTGCAGATGATCCTGTCCTCGTTCACACGGCCGAGGGCCAGTTTGCAGGTTCCACTTACGCTATCAACACCATCAGAGAGTAACAAGTTGCAGCAGGGCTGACCTAGTGCTTAGTACGAGGTACGCCATCAGTCAGCTCCTTGGCTTGGTGGCACCGAGAATCAGCTAGTGGGAAGTCTGGGGCTGAATGAAAGTATTTAGCAATGAATCTAAACATTTGTACCTCTCCTCTGCATTTCCCCCCACTTCACTTGAAAGGTTTGCTGCCAAGGGCTGTGAAGGAAAAAAACAACAACAGTGCAAGTCTAAAAATCCATTTTTGGTAATGAATTTTGGTACCAAATCCCCAGCCTGTGCTTTTCCAGGTGCCTTGCTTCCCATTGCACACACCATAACCTAGAGGTATCCTACAGTTTCTCTCCTGACGGAGTGAATATTTAAATGCACAGCCATTTATACTTTCAAGAATTCAAATCTGCAGTTTCAAAATGGAATTACGCCAATCGCGTCGGCCATCTGGCTAAGTCCACTGATAGGAAGTTGTAAATAAAGATGACGTGGGGTCACTTAATGGAAAAGCACTGACATTTCATCCATGGTTTATTACTATCCTCTGGTCCAAAGTGAAGTGAACTTATGGTCTCAGCTTAGTTTCAGTGGACAATCCACCTTGTTCAGTACAAGTGCAATGCTCAAGGAGGGAACATTCACGGACCCTTGCCCTTACAAAATCATAGGATTCAGCACAAAGTTAAAGAATTCCCCTTGCAAAGCAAGAGGAGGTCACAGGGCTGTAAGACGCTTGGACTCAGCAAGACAACGCGGCTCACACACACCTGCATGTAATGTCCATATTTTCAATTTCCTCTAGGCATAAAGAGTAGCTTTGGTTTAGGAAAAGGCTCAGAACCGGTATAAGAATCTCACTGTATTCCTCCCAGGAAATATGCTCTCTTCTGGTCTCCTCAGAGGGAAGGGCCTTTGTAGCCAGGGTCCGCACTGCCAGGGGATGGAAGAAGGCATCGGAGGATTGGTGTTTTAGTCTCAGGACTCTCCTTGGCCGTGCACCAGTGCTCCTCTATTTATGTGTGTCTGGGGGAGAGGAGGGTCTCAAAACATGTGAGAGGCGAGGAGAAGTAAGGGAAGAGAGTAATCTCTTCTGCGCCCTTATGCGCAGGACAAGAAAGGGGCTTACCTGCAGCCAGAGATTCAGGTTGGGCCTTCGGAAACAGGCAGGCTGGAGAAGCCCTGAGAAAGCCTGCCTGAGGAGGTGTGAAGTGCCTGCTGGTGGAGGTGCTTGAATGGAGACTCTTCCCGGAGGTATGGCTAGGGACAGGACAAATAACCTCTTGCCGGACCTCCCAGCCTTACGATCCCATGACTGACAAAAGTGGTTCACTCCCATAACCTTTGTGAGCAATTATCCAGCAACATCCCATCATTAAAAACAAATGTGCTGCAGGTAACACGGAGAACAGCTGACAGATTCCCGGAGTAAAGACACCGCATTAAAAAAAATAAACACACCAGGCTGCCATTAAAATGAGACAGGCTCCCCGTGAACCCCTCGCGGCCGGAGTCGCAGGCGTACAGCTAGAACTTGCCTTTTTTGGTGGCCTTTAAAAGCAGCTGAAAATATCCGCTAACCCTGCGAACAAACGTATCATTTTAAAGCAGAATAGGCCTGTAAGACTTTTTAACACTTGTTCGTTGATTATATTAATGCCAGAATATATTAAAGAAGTGCAATATAAATTTGATTTTAATTGTTTTGTACACACGCCAGTGAAAAGGAACTGATTGGATACAGTTCACAGGCGGTATGTTAATACGCTATTTTCATATGATGATAGCTTTGCATAATCTTTCTTTTTCCAAGATTTAGGAGAACCTGTTGTTAACCAAAGCACAGGAGAGGGGAAGAATACAATTTACATAAAATCGGCTATCCTACACATTAATTAGTAATGTGGCTGTGCGGAAGGTGTGTTCACTTAGTAGAAAGTACACTTTATAATTTATACACCAGCTGTTTCAGTGCTTTCTAGTCCATTTTCCTCCCTGCCTGCCTCTAATGAAATCGTGTTACTGGAGAATTGACTGGGGTGAATTGAGATTTTAATCCCATTGACGCTTCTCTATGGAAAGGCACACTGGTGGGAACTTTTAATGGAAGGTCTGTAATCAGAAGACACTTGTATTCAGTCCCCCACTATAATGACTCTCATCAAATGTTAAAGCCCAGGCAGTGTGCAGAAGGCTAGAATTTCAAGGTTTTTGACCAACCCCATTTGAGGCATTCCTCTGGGAGTGTGTGATTACTCAAGTTTAGCAGTTTATTGCCTCATCTTTCAATATCCAGTGAAGCACAAAATTCTCATCTAGGTTGCTCTTTTTACTTAAAGAACAGGCCAAAATAGACTGCAGAGCTACTAGCACTGTCATTGAGGTTAATTCTTGCTTCTCAGTTAACAGGAGATCAATGGAAAGGCTTTAAAATATTAGAACACAAATGCTGCTTAGTCTCTAAGTGCTCGGCAGCCTTTGTAAAAATTCTGGTTCGCACCACACTCCTCCGATGCACAACTCACATTTATTTATCACTAAGTGTTCCTTTAAGGCTGGGAGTAGCATTAATTGAGAGGTGGTGCTGTTCTGCAAAGAAGGATGTAAACATGTATTAAAATCCAGCAGAGCGAACAGTTTTCCTATTCCCCAAACTTTGCAGTCAAGAAAAGTACAGTCATTAAAAGAGAGGTGGTCAAAAAGCAAGCTGAATTGGGAGTTAATGGGACTCATTATGTCGGCTGCATGTTAGTAATGTCTCCTTCTCTACCAGAAAAACAAGCAGAAATAGACACAGAAAAGCAAAACCCACTTAAACAAATGCCTGTTAAAATCCCTGTGAGGAGAATGCATTTGCTCTGAACAGACACAAACACATCAATTAATACGGTGGAAGCCACTTAAACAAATACATGTTAAAGAAATAAACTGGAAAAATGAAGGAACTTCTGACAAAAGATGTCAAATGCTGTTAAAAGGAATAAATCTATTTAAAAGACAACATATTTTTCAAATGCGGCAAGTCAAAATAGAAGGAATAATAGGAAGAATGCCTCTAAAGAATTAATGTTAAACAAAAAAAAAAAAGTCTTTCCCTTCCTTCTCCTTTTCCCTCCTCCCCCCAAAAAAGGATCAAGACGAGGGTTTCTTTAATAAGCATTTCTCTGGCAACTTAATGAATACGTTTGAATGACTTTCCTTATTCCCAGTTCCTTTCTTATTGAATTGGTCAGACAAAGGTCTAATTTGGGAGTGTTTTTACTTGAAGGAGTTCTTTCTTTCTGACACTTCTTCTGGGCCAGCATGGGTTCAAAATTTTCTCCTCTTTATGTGATTCATTCCCTCTGTTCCTTTTCCTATTTTACTTATTTCAATAAATGCTAGGATCCACTTGTTATTAGAGGTTACTCTTTTGTGGCTTCCAATCTGAATAGGCACTTCCATTCTCACACATTTCCTAGCAGAACTCATTGCAATTATTGTATATGTACTATAATTCATACGGGAGAGAGTATAATGCAGCTTTTCTTTGGATTATTTGTGTGCATTTTTCATGGCTTATTTAATATCGATATATGTGTATATATTTTTCCGTGTGCCTGAGTGACTTTCAGGAGGCCTTCTTTTCAGCTTCTCCTACTCAACTTTGATGGGATTATTTGAGAGCTGTGAGTCTCCAGATTCAAAGGGAACATCCAAACTTCAGATTTCTTTGCAATTTCCGTAACAACTTATGAATGCCTTTTGTTACATCAGCCCCAATTCACTTTTTCCAAGCTCTCTCCTTCTTCCTTTCACCAGCCTCCTGTCCACTTCTTGGACAGTTTTCCCACTCTCAGCCTGGCAAGCCAAGCTCTTTTCTCAGCAAGCTTGCTGCTGGTGGCTCTCAGAAGTACCGATCCTTACATCAGTGATCTGCATGCTTCACAGACAGCCATTAATTTATTTTCTCAACACCTATATTAGTCATGTAATATTACATCAGTCTGGCAGAGAGGGAGCTGAGGAGACAACGCAACTGATTCACCCAAGGGCACTCAGAAAACCTGCTCTAGAGCCAGAAAGCTCATCCAGACTCTCCATTTTTAAACCCAGACTTTACCAATCCACCAAAAAGAGCAAGATGCAAATTCAGACATTCTGAAGTTGTGCCTAACCACATGATACTAACATTTTACTATGGGAGCTAGCAGGTGATCTTCCCTAGCTCTCCAGAAGTAAACAGCAACTAATAAGTAAGGCCATTAAGAGCTGCTTTAATTTGCACATATTTGTCAGGTTTTTCCTGTAAAGGGAAGGAGCACAGACTAGCGCTCCACTGACTCCTTGCTCACCTTCCTTACCGTTGCTGTATTTATCAGCTCTCATTTCTAAGAGGATGCATCAAAGAAAATATGGAGGCTGCTGTGAGATAAGTGTTGATCAAAGGGAGAAGGAAAGATAAAAAAAGAAAAGGGAAGATAGAAGATACAGCAACACAATAAAATAATTGGTGGGGCTGTAGCATTTCTGGAAAGGGGTCCTGGACCATGAAGGGATCAAGGCACGGGTGATGTTTTTATCCAAACTAAAGACAGAAGTAGTTTTAATGGGTACCAGCTGCCATATAAGAAAGGAAGGGGAGAAAATATGCTCCAGTGAAAAACCCAGGGATAAAAAGTACATCTGATCTTTCAGGCCTTCAGAGCATCATTTTTCTAGAATGTTTATAGGGCCTTTTGCCCTTAGGTATTCAAAGAGCCATGTGCTAGGTGGGGGCTTGCTGTATCCCTAAACTAAAACTGCAGAAAGAGTAAACAACTTGGTTTTCTAATTAGAATACAATTATAGACATCTCTCGATTCCAGCATTGCAGTAGTGCCTTATACATGAGCTGTTCACAGGCTAATCTGACCCTGTACTCAGCCTAAAAGATTAAAAGCTCCAGATCCAACTATTTATATATATATATATTATATATATGTATATATATATAAGACAACCTCAGTGTTTTCTTCTTATCTATTCAGGTTTATTTCCTCCATTTTCTTCAGGTAGATACTTTTTGAAAATGTAGTCAGGAGCACAGCAAACTGCCCTGCAACAGAGATAGCAAATTTCTGAATGTGGCAGAGACAGGAGATACAGAGTAGCACAACCATGACAAAAATGGGCCTGTGTTTAAAGCTGGGTCCTTCTCACCTCTCCTAAGGCATGAATGCCCATGTGCTGTTCAAGCTGTGAAATACAGCAAAGAGGGTCATGGGACTAACAAGACCTTCTACTTCTATCAAAAATACTGCTGTTGATAGCAGGGAAGCCCTCTTAAAGACATCTGTACAGCACTTAGCACAATGAGCCTTGGTCTTTGGTGACACGACTGTAATAATTGTCAATAATGCTGTTTATGGACATTTTCAACAACATAAGGACTTTTTTTTTATTTTTTTTATCCACAAGGCTATAAACTTGAACTATTGCACTATACCTAAGGGCAGAAGTGAGACCAGAGATCACGCAGATGAAGCGTGTCTTTTGTAATTTATCTGCTCACTGCCACCACCTTCTTTCTGCAATGAAACCATAAGGAGGCAATGATCAGTGCTTGACCCAAATGTAAATAAGTATAACGTATTCTGGAGGCCAAAGCAATAACCCCATTCAGACAGATATAAAATTGATATGACTGGGAAGTATAAACCACCTACACTTCCTGCATAAGGTAGCTATAAGGTAATTTTACAGGAAAGGTACAACCTTTATTCTGTGAGAAATCAAGTTAAGCTACACTAGACAAAGATGCAGGCCATTTATGTTAGGAAACAATCCCCTGCAGGCCCTAGGGGCTAGACTAGCCAGCCCAATATACCATAGGTTTTTCAATTCCCCAGACTGGTGCTATAGAGTCCATGGCATTCATGAATTTCTCAACCTTTGTTAATCTCTAATAGTTTAACACACCATATGTTCTCCTCAGGACAGACCGCCTTCCCTGACAACTTCCTAAGGAGAAAGTAAAAAACCACCACCAACAAAAAAACTCCAAACCTAGTACTAGCGTTCAGAGAGAAAAGTCAGCAGACACAGAAAGAAGAGATGTTGTAATTGAAATTTTGTTGCGTTGAATCACTGAAATGAGATCATAAGCTACTATAATATATTGATTTTTGTGCGTTTCCTGGGAGGATGCCATTTGAAGGAGACAAAGTCCTGTGTGTTTACTTCAGCTTTAAGACCAAGTTTTACTCTTTTATGTAGAGATTCAGTTGTGCCAGTAACTTGATGAGCATGATTTTGTCACATTTGCACGAGTAGGACAAGGCCACACAGCTCAGAGCTCTCTAATTTGCAGCAAGTTTTTATAAATTCCTGTGACTTACAAAGAGCTTTCATGTGTATGTATCTTCAATACATTGATCGAGTTTCCCTTAGTATTTTATGGCTGTACATGTTTAACTTGGAAGACACTTATAGTGACAGTATTTTATAACCCATTTTCTTTCATTGCTTGGTAATTATTCAAAATGCAATTCCACGGTTTCTTACAGGAAACAGTAACAGCAGCAGTGGTTACATAAGTGAATGAAGCAAGGAATAGTCTATTCACGTCCTTCACAGAGCAGGAGGAAGAGCACAAAAAGAAATACTTGTCTTAGATCTTTCAATTAAAAAGATACCTGTGCAAGTCAAATACATAACACAGCATGTTTCTACTATTGAGGCAACACCATGCTCTTTCTCAGGAGTTTCAGTACCACAAACATCCCTCTTCTGTAATAGCATTAGCTCAGACCTTCGTGGTTTGGTTTGCTTTCTACAAAGGGTAGTCATTTACCCGAGCTAGCCATCCAAAAGAGGAAGAAATGCATGTGTTGCTATTTTCCACGTGAATCACTGACAGGGTGACTCAGTTTTCAAAGAGGGTGGAAAACAACCCTGCAGAATTGATGTAAACCTAGCAAGATAGGCAAAGGGAAAGGAATTTGCAAAGACCTAGTAAACAGCTCTTCTGCAGATGGTGACAAACAGCATAGGGTATATCTGACGTCTAATGTTTGGAACCAAATGCTCTACAATTCACAACATTATATTCCCTGGAGACTTCTGCAGCACTCAGCTAATTGACTTCAGGGCAGATAAGTTGCAGGAAGGTGTATTTGTCCCCCAGATACTCTATACTCCAAAATACCTTCAAATTCCAGCTTCAATTTCTTGTTTTAGGACAGAACAACTGAAATAGACTAGTCACTTAGAAAAATTCATCCAACCTATAGGCAGAACTTGCTCTCTCAAAGATAAACGTACCCCCAAAAACAAGAAATGAAAAAAATACTAGAGAAATACACAAATTGCCCAAAGGTAATGTAGAGCATTTGTAAAAAAAAAAAATAAAAGGAAAGAGTGCATAGAGCATGCCATATATGCCATATCACCCAAAGAGGCCCCACTGTTTTTTGAGGTACCTGTACTCAATTGACATCAAGACCAGCTGAGGGTACAATGCAATTGCTGATAGAGTCATTTGCATTTAAGTCCCTCATACTGAGGGGCTGCTAGAGCAAGTCCTACCCGTAGGATGGCTGTGGCAGCGTCTGGCAGAAAATCTGTGCCCATTTCTCTGTAAATGCACGACAGACCAGCAGCACCCCTCTTGTGGTTTCCACAGGTAGCTATTGATGGTGCCCATCTTGCAGCCTCCTCCAGCAGGTGCTCAGCTAACGAAGGCAGCTGCTGGGAGGACTAGCTGCAGCTCAAAAGGAAGGCACTGCCAGGAAAGCAAAGGGTCTGGTGGAGCACAGGCAGCTGGCCCCAGGTACCTACAGCTCACTGGGACCACCAGACACTGGCGGGCTGAGAGGCCACTGAGGTGACAGGTCCCAGCCGTGTCTCAAGGCAACAGAGGGAGCAAGTGCTGCTGCTGCAGGGGTTTAGAAAGAAACACCTCAATAGGCACCTGCCTGTTACCTTGTCAGGACACTTCTCCCACTTCTCTCTGGCAGTGCCAGACCTCTCCTAAAAGGGGAAGCAGTCCCAGGTGTGCCACAGCATAAATGAGCCCCAGCAAGCACCCATGTGCTGCTGGCTGCATGCTACGTGCAGCACAGCCACGGCCTGTGCTGAGACATGGGACCACAACTGTGGCTCAGGAACCAAGCCACTGCTCGGTGTTTGCACCGAGTAGGAAGCAGATCCATGAAGCAGCGCATCTGTTTGTCTGGTAGTCAAACAGGGAATCTGACTGCAGATCTTCTGGGGAAAGTCTATCAGGGAGGAGCTGAATCTCTGCCTCAGTCTTGGCACGCAGTAGTGCGGCTCCATTGCCATTAGGGATTTGGCATATGTCTGGAATTAGGCATACTGGCAATCAAGTCACTTCTTTACAAATAACTAAAAAAAAGTGAACAAACTGTTTGTTATCAAATTGATTCAGGCATCTGGGACACAGTGGGTGAATAGTATTGATTATATTCATTCAGGTTTTAAAGTGAATTTACTTTGGCCGACTGCTCTCCTTCCATATTTACTTGCCATGAACGTTTGAGTGATCAAGTTTTACTAACACAGATGTGACCTTGACCAAGTCCTTTTACCCCTTTGTGCTTCCATTTCCTTGTTCTCTCTTACCTGTCTCAGTTGTAAACTCGAAGGGAAAAGGACTGCATCTCATTGGGTGTCTGTACATTAATTATATACGATATGGGACCCTGTCTTGTTTGAGATGCACAGCTCCAATGAAAATCAGAATAATAATGAACTGTGCAAAATGCACTTTGAAGTCTCATGTATAGTGGTGGGTGTTGGTGATGAAAAAAAAATGGAAATTCAGGGGCGATATCTGTGCCAGACGCACTTGCTTTCTTGCTCATCCAAACCTGTAATTCCTCTGACCAATCAGGGTGAGGCCACGCAGCCCAAATCATGAATACTGAGCGTGGCTGTTTGCATCAAATTGCTTCCCTGTGAAGTTGAAAAATACATGAAAAAAATTTGAGAAAAATGGTTGAACAGAAAGCCAACATAAAACCAAATTCTGATCTGCTCAGAGAAATTTCAGGAGCAGAAAAGAGCAACTGCTTTTGTCCAATATATTACTATATTACTTGCAACTAATTTGTTCCATTGCTCCCAGTGCTTTTTTAAAGGCCCATAATCTGCTCAAGTCACCTGATAATCAGTTTATAAAGAGTAAAATAGAAACAAAAATGGTAATAAAAAAGCTTTTTTAACTTATGCAGGACCAGACACATGTGCAGCCTTTAGCTTCCTCAGCTCCGAAGAGCTGTTGCTCAACGCGCAGGTCTCTCATAAAGCCCCCTTTGCAGGTCCCTCGTGCCCCAGCACGGTGCCCCTAGCTCAGTCCCTGGGCTCGGCAGTCGCAGAATGCTCCAGCTCCTTCCAGATCGCCTGGTTTCTTGCTTTTGCTGGCTGGGGAGAAGACAGCGCATAGAGTAGCTGGTTTGGGTATCTACCTGCTTGCCTGCCTGTACTCGGCGGGCAGCTGGCCGTGACCCAGCAGCAGGGATAGCGGCTGTTCCACATCTCAGCAGGGGGACGATGGATTTTGCCTCCGACTTTCTGTGATTCCACATTGTCCACGCAATTGCGGGTGCTAGATTACTCTGAGGCCTCTCCCTCAACCAGTTTTGCTAAGACTGTGCACCAGGTTCAGGAATTAGCGGTAAGGCACACAAGCAGGGGGCAGCCCTGCGTAATCCCATAGGAGCTCCAGCCTCGTGGAAGCTGCCTTCCCACGGGCTGAGCACAGCTCTGTTTCCATACGCGTGGGCTATGATGCCCAGAGAACCTGCCATACAGCACAGCCACCACCTGCAACATCCCTTCCTTCCCACAGAACAAGACAGAAAACTAAGATAGCTCCTGCTTCATAGGGATCAGCACCAAAACTGTGTTTTTCAGTAGCCCAAAGAGTAAAAGCCCTTCTGAACTGAAGCTTCGTAGCAGAGAAAGCCCTGAGCACTCAGTCCTTGCAATTTATCACCCACGATGGTCAGCCACTTCTGCCTTCCAGACCACTAATCTCCATCACTGAAACAGAGCACAGTCCCAAAGGCTAGCTGATCCTATATTATTTAAACCCTTTAATAATGAGGGCCAAATTCTCAGCTGCTGTAAATTGAGACAGCTTTACTGAACTCACTCAGGCTAGGTGAACTCAAACCAGCTGAGGATCTGGTTTAACCAATATAACTTCTAAGTGCATTTGCTAAATAATGAAAAAGAGAGAGGAATGTACTTCTTATTGGGGATATCAGGTTTGTAAGTCTGGGTTTTGTGTTGGCTTTCTATTTTTTAAGGAAGGGTTGAGGTGAGAGGGACTGGTTTTGGCCTGCTCAGGAGTTGCAGAGCTGAAGCTGGGAAGCAATGCAGAAGAACACTTTAATAAGTAGAGAGTGCCAAATGAAACACTGGCTTTACTTCTGTGGATGGAGAAAGCTAAATACAATATTCATGTTACCTCAGTTTCTTCCATTGCTCCAGACAAAACCATTGCCAAGACAAAATAACCCCCTCTGCTAATTGCATAAACTCTTCATGTGCAGTTATTTGTACTAGCCAAACAGAAAAAAATTAATCCCATTTTGAGCACTGAATGTGTGGCCAAAGATTTCATTATATTGTTAGCATTTGGGGCAGATATGCAGGAAGAAAGGAAAACTCTCTGCCAGCATTTCAGACTGAAACGTACGTTTAAAACTTAGCTCATGACTTCCTGGGGCCGTCGTGTGTTTTTTTTCCAATGTTTCACCCTGGAGGCATCATGTTGTGAGTTCAACAGGCAAGATGTTGCCATGACATATACCTCGTGAGATCAAAGGCATTGCATAAAGTGCCAGGGAGGGATATGATTCTTTGGACTAATTTTATTATTGTAACTCCACTGACTTCAGGGCGTTACAGTGATGATGAATTTGGCTCATCGTATCCCAAATGAAGCTTAACATCTTTTGTTCTAAGCCTTCCTTTCTATCCCCCTCCTCTGCTACCACCTGCTATTGCTCTTTGGGTATGTTTATACCACATATTGGAAACAGCCACGAGCAAGCTCTGCCCACGCTCCAAGCTGACAGAAGCCATGTGACTGTGCTGGCACCAAGCCTGAGCTAATAATCCCTCCTGAGAAGGATTTTTTTTTTCAGTGAATAGCATGGGCAGGATGAGCATACATTCACCCATGCTATATGGTATCGACATGCCCGAAGAGTGATCTATCCTGGGAATCTCGGCACAGGTCTGGAATCTTCTCCTGTCTTTCTTTCCGCAGACAGACTTTTTCCCATGCCCTGTAAAGAAATCTTGTACCCGCATTCATAATCCTCACAGTCAGCAAAATCCTCCTGAGTGGCACGGAGGATTTCTGGTTTCATTACAGCCACTCGTTGGCACAGAGCTATCCAGAGATGTTCTCTCACAGCTATGGTTCCTGCTCGACCAATTTAAACAAATTTTTCACCCAAAAAGTTGATAAAATGATCCCATCATACCAATATAACCCTGTCTCTCCCTCTTCTTTCTACTCTTCCATTAGTTTCCTTTGTCTTCCGCATCACTATGGCTTGCTGAATGCCATGCATGGCACCGTTCCTGCGTATGGCTCATCACCCTTCTGTGCACTAATACCCATTATATTTCCTGGGCTGATGCCCAGCAGCTTCATCTTTGGCTTCCAAAGACCTGACAGAGCACTCTCCTGGGGTCTCGCCGCTCCACCATGTCCCTGACCAGCACCCCGGGGAAGACAAGCCTGTAAACATCACACTGACTGCCAAGGTAAATGGAGGCTCCCCGTGCCCCTACAGCATGGGGAGCAGCGAGATCCAAGGCCTGATGGTGGCTGAGGAGGCATCACACGTTGTATTGCTTGAAATTTATTTTCTCTGCTTTAGGGAGAAGCTGGGGGTTTCTATCACATTCGTAAACAACTTAAAGCTACCTAAACTCAGTGGGTTCTACTTGATGTCAGTTTAAATGAATGACCACCAACTTTTCTCACCTAGATGAACACCATTAGTTATTCATCCCATGACAGTTGTCTACACAACCTTCAGTCGCTCTCTCCTGCATTAGAACCTTTGGGCTGCCCAGCACAGAAGCAGAACTAGGCCATAGGCACCGTTTCAGTACACCCTGCTACGAATCCAGGCTGAGCATTTACATTCCTGTTTCTGGGGAAGGAGGCCCATTGCTCAGTCACTTGAAACTCCCTCCTCCACCCCAAATACGGGGTAGAACCAGGAACAGTCTCAGAGCAGGGGGTACTAATTTTAACATTAATTATTTGCATACCTGCATGGTATTTTTACATTAATGGAAGCTGAAAAAGAAGCCATCGCTATTTGTCCAGGAGCCTTACTAATAGATTTTGAAAAAATTAGCCCGTACAGAGAAGATCCCCAGTTAAACAGAAGAAGCAAAGGAATGTGGTTCAAGAAAGAAGAGACAAGAGTGTGGAAGCACATCAAAATGATAGAATTAAGGAAAACATTTCACCTTCTTCAGAGCTGGCAATGAAAATACTCTGAAAATCAACATTCTGTGTTTGCATCCTCATGGCCACATTTACTATCCTTGTCAACATCTTCCACAACACTGAAAGGTTTTAAGTTCAGAAGATACGGTATCACTTGATCTTCCTTCAAATCTGAGACCACTAATGAAAGACCTTGTAAAAGTTGTGTGGAGTTTGTATTGGCAAAGGATTATAGAGATACCTTTCCAGAGCTTAGCAGTAGCTCATGAATTGTCCATTGATGCAGGGAAAGTGAGCCAGAGAATCCAAATATCACTCTACAACTATTTTTTTTTTTTTTTTCCATGGGCTGCTGTTTCAAGTGAACAGCTCTACTGCACAATGTTAAAGGAAAATGATTTAAAAGCCACTTGATCTGTGTTGTCTCCATTCAAAAAGAATCTAAACTGATTTATTGTTCCTCAAATGGCTGAAACACTGCTTTGCTTAATGTCATTAAAAACCTGATATCGGCACCCAGCCCTAATAAAAGTATTGGGAACATGGTAGTAACCTACCCAGAGAGGGAAAATGAAGCTGTCATTTTTCAATATAATTAAACCTGGTTTCAAAAATCCAAAGGTCTGTAATATGAATTACACTAATTACTTCTTGTGGTTTAAACATTGATTTCAATGTTAAATTTAATGGACTTAATGGATGTTGCTTTTCCCATCAGACTGGTGGCCAATGTTTGTCTTGTTTCTTGACCACTTATAGATTTCTCTTGACCCTTTAAACATATTACAATCGGCAGCCTGCTCATTCTTCGTGCATGAGAGTACTACTATTACTTTCCATGGATAATCCCAGCTTCCATGTAACGTGTCTCTCGGAGTTATTTTTGGCAGCCAAATGCACACATAGGCCAGGAAATAGAAAAAGAGATCATTGGACTAAATTTTCAAAAATGTGCAGGCAATTAATTTTGCCTAGGCAGTATGTGAAATCCAAACAAACATTATGGAAATGGCAAAACACGTGCAAAAATTCACAGGCCGGTCATGCTGCAGTTTGCTGCACACCAATCTCTTCCCTGCATTTGTTCACTGCTGAGCAGAGTCGAAATGCAGGAGCAGGGATGCTGGGCCTCGTTCTGAATCCAACTGGCGTAAATCGTGAGCCACAGAAATTTTATCCACAGAAAAAATGCTGGGGACTGGAATCTTGAACTTTGTGCTTACCCAGAAAACACTCAGAACAGTGCTGGGGTTGAACAAATAAGAAATACATTACAAATAATAAATCATGGGCTTACTGTTGACTTAATAACAGGACTCCCATGGATTTCAAGGGGAGTCAGATGAGATACACTTCATGTGTGATCCATTGGAAAAAAATAATAATAAATAAATAATGAAAAAAAGGGCCATCTCTGTGTTTGAGCTCACACCCAAAAGACAGGGAGTGTAATGGTTGATAACACCTTGATTCTCTTCAGGTGTTAAAGTAGTCGATGTTTGCTCCAAGCCCATGTGACTAGTTTCACGGCGAAGAACACAAAGCCCAGTGTCTGCAGATCACAGGGCATGCCTCCATGTGAATTTACAAGCACTGCTTGGGAGAGGAGCTCTAATCCCAAAGGTCTGTGTGAAAGCAGGGAGGAGTGCTGATTGCTTGGCGTTCTTGGAAACGAGGCCGCTTACAAGTACCTAAATAAAGAACTTAGGAGAGGATTTTTAACATACCTCATGTTGAAAATCTTGTTCTCCTAATACACCACAGTTGCTGAAGGCAGTACAGGCATCCCTTAATACAACAGCAGAACGCCTGTTTTCCCACCAGACTGTTTTTACATTTGTTGTCCGCAGACAAGGGAACACCGATACCAAAAAGGAATCGATACTTGAGATATTTGTACCATTTCTTTTTCTGCAGGAGAAACTCTAGATACTACATAAAAGGCAATTGGTAGGAATGGAAGAGAAGCCTACAAATACTCATTTATTCACTTAACCAGGAAAACTACCACTGCAATGAAGTCAAACAGAAGACTGCTGCAACCACAGAACTGCTAGTGGTGGTGGTGAAGGACAACGGAATTGTCACACGTAAATCTATGGCAGGCTCGTTACAGCGACGATGCCAAGTCGGAACTCCCATTCAACAAAATGGTTTTCCTCCTTTCCCTCTGTTTATGGCATGTTCCTGAGCAAAGTTAGGCTGCTGGATCTGCCACTGGCTGTGGCTGAAAGAGTAACTGGTATGACGTTTCAGAGAGTAACATTCTCACAGGGAAACTCTGCCAGCACCCTCATGACTGTTGCTGCCCAGGGACCAAAACATCTGTGTGCAAGCAATACACATATCTATTATCCATATGTGGATTGAAAAATTCGGGAGTCAACACACACAACTCTGGGAAAACCTTGCTGTGTCAAGGGCCAAGTAATCAGCATGTATAAACTAGCAGCATTTCACTGACACCGGTGAAGCCCTGCTGATTCACATCAGCCGAGGAGCCTCACCTCCTAACCGTGTTTTTCTTTCTGTCTGGGAGCTCGGTCAGCCCAGAATTAAAGAGTACGTCATAATCCTCAAAGAAAAGGGAGAAGATTTTGGAAAGGCGGCTTTATCCTTTCCATTTAGGAATCCAAGCCAAATTAGAACACACTGTGGATTTCTGAACTGGATGCTCCTCAGGGGGACCACTTTTCTAGCAGTTTAGAAAAGCTGAAGCCTCTGGACTGACCTGCCCGTCCCGGCCTCTCAGCCAGCGTCTCATGAGGGGTGACAGAGCATGGCCTGTTGTAGCTCCAACTCTGAACGGAGAGTTTTGGTGGATTTTTATCCCGGTGTGTGCAGATCCTATGTAAACTCTGCAGTACTGAAATTTGCATAAAGCTTTTTTCATAGCTAGAAAATATTTTGCTTCATAACGCATGCCTTCCTAGACTAGACAATAATGGCATTCTTGATTATTTTCTGTCTTAAGATCAAGCTGCAGAGATGACAGGTTAATAAGCACTTCTCCCTCCAAAGGTAACTTTGTAAGAAAAATAATTCAGAAATGGAAGAAGTTGCAGAAAATGGCTCTCTAGTCACCATTAATGGTTACAGTCCAAAGACAAGCATATATCCAGCCATCAAAACTCAAATCGGTTTCGACACTGGATGATGAAGATACGTTGGCCTCATTACTTGCTCAACTTTAGCAGCTATTGACTCCAGACACCATGTTCCTTCTAAGCACTACTCAGACATTTTTCTGAGCCAATAACTGCATTTCCGCAGACTTGCACTCCCCCTTCTCCCCGCCGAGCTCCGTATTTTACAAGGCACACCCACCTGCTGTCTTTTGTCCCCAGGGAGATGGCAGGCCCTCGTGCCTGCAGGCTTCCAGCAGGGTTGCACGCAGCCCCTGCTCCAGGCAGCAGTGCAGACGCTCATCACCATCCCTTCTTGGGTGTATCCAATTTCCGTATCACTTCTTCCCCACAATGAGTATTGCGTTGAACCAGAGGCAGGTGCCCTGGAGAGAGGTGCTCATGCACCTCCCTTAACCTGCCACCCAAGTAAAGTGCATCCAATGGAACACCACTGGCTTAGAGAGCATGGCTTTGGAAGGGCAAAGAAAGAAATCCTGCATGCTTCTGACTCAGGAACATGGTCCGGGCAGCTGAGCTGGGGACCAGCAGCTGAAGCTCCTAGTCCTGTCACTAACGTGGAATTACTCGGGGTCAGAGCTGTGCTGCCGTTCCTCGCTTTCGCCTTACAAAAATGAAGTAACAAATACCATGTTTTCTCATCTCCTTGGGCATGAGGGAGGACAGATTCTTTAAAATAATGATTTTAATTCACAGTACATAAAAATAGGCACTTAACTCTATATGCTGGCATCTAAATAAAAGCAGCCTGACTTTGAGAGGTGCTAAGCATTTGCACTTCTCAGCAATGTGTACACGAGCTGTTTTAAAGATCTCCAAAGACACAGATTTTCTTCCCTGCCAATACTATTTCTCTCTCCTTCAATATAATTTTATAGGCCATCCATTTTGACATTACATCAAATTTACACTAAAAACACACCTACCACTTTGGATAGAGGTTTTAAGAACCCGCTCTGCGAAAACACAAGGCAGGAAGCCTATTTTGTGTTACATACAAGTTCACATTTAACTCTGAACATGTGCAGAAGTCGTGGAGAATTCATTCTGACTTCTGTGTTGTCCTGAACAATGACATTTTCCTGAATCGGGGACAAAGAAAGCCATTGGAAAAGCAGTGACAGCAGAAAGGAATATGCAATATGCAGTTTAGCAGGGGCATCTGTTTCTCTAAATGAAAGACCCCAACAGACAAATAATAATAAAGAATTAAATTTGTTCAGTAAGATTTGAAAACAAAACAAAACATTTCCTCTAGCTCCTCTGGATGAAATGACGAATTATCCCATAGAGACAGAAATGCTGAAAAAAAGGGAGAATGCATTGCTCTGAACTTACCTGAGCTTTTATATCTCTTTCATTAGGTAACTTTCAAGAAATGTTGATTTAGCAGTATCAAATTCATTCAGAGGAGGCTAAACAATGTTAGATGATAAAGTCTTCCTTTCAGGTTTGCTTTACAATTCACTGTTGCTCTTTCTACTCTTAAGTCTGTGCTCCGATATATAACCAGTTATATATTCCTTATTAAAAATGTACAATGTTTCAGAAAATTGAAATAGTTTTCAAAATTGTCCCCCACTGGTAATTCTGCATTTGATTGTCAAAAATGTTAATCTTTTCTCAGGCCTGAAATTATGAGCCAGCTTTATTGGTCAAAGGCCATAATAATTTGAGCTCTTATTTTATAAACTCATTTCTGCCGAGTGATATCCTGATAGGAGCAAGAATAATAAATCACAAACATGTCCCCCAAGATTGCATTGTAAATGTCAAACTAGACAGGAAATTGTAATTAAAGAAAGGAAATTGCTACAAAGAAGCACTTGATTTTAAAATGAGCTAAGCACAGAATTTTCTAAGCATTTAATTATAGACCAATTTCAACTGACTGCTTTGCTTTTGCAGTCATATTTCTTATTATAACTCTCCTACATAGTAACCAAATCTCCATGCTTACGCTGGTCAGGAGTATTACTACATAATACTGAATAAGCACGAGGATTACTAACTTTACGGGAACTATTATCACATCTTAGTGTGATGCACAGTGATACCAGAATTTTAACCTAGTGACGATCTGACTTTAACTAAGTGACTGAGAGGATATCTTTTCATAACAGCTATCGCGCCTCTTGGCACCTCCCTCTTAAGCAAGCAGCAGGACCAGTTCTGAGCCCCTGCACTGACAAATGCCTGGACAAGTGAATAATTTGGACAGGGACACTCTGCCATCACAAAAAAATCCCCGTTATCCATGAAGACGCTGCAGTTCCTATCACTCTAGACAAAGCTTTCAGTGCCATAAAAAGGGTGCTATTCACGTCCTCTCCCATGCATGTAAGTCAGAAAGGAAAGGATCTGGGGAAGAAAACAGTATGTTCTAGCAACACTGGACCTGCAAACCACTTGAACGTATAGGTTGTTGTATGTTGAGCAACTCAGAACAGCCTTTTGGAGCCCTAAACTCTGCTGTTGACCCTTTATTTTTTACTGATCGTCTGGTTCAAGAGAGTTTGAAGGCCTTAAAAATCCCTCTTGCCGTCTTCTGACCTGAGACTCAGCCAGGCCCAGGGGTTACTCCTCACCTGCCCAACCACCTCTTTCTACTTCTCCTCGATACCGCAGTGGTATTATTGGTGAGGCTGAGCCACCCGGTTCTTCTTTTCTTCTTCAGCATAGCCTGCAACTTTATTGCATGTAAAATATACTATGTACCAGCGCACTATATCTTTTTTGATTTGAAAAGACAGATATGCAGAAAAACTTTTCTACAAGACTGAAGCTGGAGAAAATCATGTTATACTGAATCCTCATTAGGACCTAGCAAAATTCACTGAATACTTGACACTGCATATTTCCAAGTAGTGAGGAATAAATCAAGATGCAGATGTGATCATTTGCACCCATAAGCTGACTGCAGTGGAAATATTATGCTGCTGCAGGCACGGGATGGATATGGATAAAGCCTAGTCAACTGGCAGATACCTACCAACCAAGGAATTTACTTGTTGCCTTGTGAATCAATATACTGACCTCAAATTTAACTACTCAAGCATTCAGGAGAAACAGGTTAATAGAAGCATTCTGTTCTTTTACTTTCCTGGGGAATAAAAAACCATCAGAGTGGATGAAAACAGTGTCACAGCAGAAACAGCATTTTCTTCAAAGTGCAGACATGCAACTGTAATTAATGTAGTCATTATTTGGCACAGCTTCTAAAGACCTCTTAAGCAGAATGGGGTTACATTTTTAAGAATAACATGCGAAGGAATGGAGTCTAATATGTGTGTCTGATAAAATATATGTCCTGTAGCCTAGCATAGTTTACTTGCAGATGTCATCAGTAACCAGTATTCTGTGGGAATGAGTGGACACAGAGAAGCTGATAATTTGAAGGGGAAAAATGTACTAATTTGATTGGAAGGAGGTGTAAAGAAACAGGGGCAGTCAAAAAGATGTGTCTTGGCAAGGGAACACACAAAAAATGGTGTGAAAAAAGCAGCAAATGTTTTGAGGTTGCTTTCATTAGAAAGAACTGTTGAATTCAAACTAAATAAAGATGCTGTGGGTCAAGTACTGTGCATCATCTGTGAGACATGTTTGTATGAAAAGGACAGAGAGAGAGCATGCAGGATGATGTAGGTGCTAAAAGAGTAGGAAAAAACTAAGAGGAACCAAGAAATGAAGAGAAGAGTAATTAAAAGTAAGTAAGAGGGAGGGGGAATCCTATGTGGACAAGGATATGGATGGAGAAGACCAAAGGATCCTATAAGGAAGCGGAGCCTTTGAAGAAATGATTCCACCGAGAGGCATGGAACAGAAATGCCACAAAGCAGCAGTAAGGCAAGAACAATGAGGACAAGTTGCATTCTTTGGTAAGGTTTGTAGCAAAAAGGCTGTCACTGTGCCAGCCAGGAGGGCACGTGAACGACAGAAACGTGACTGAACAGAAGCCCTGTTTGCTGAAGTTGGTATACTGGTTGTTCACTGCATCTGAAATTTGGTGTAATGCATTGAACTAATGCACCAACAAATCAATGCAGCTGGCTAAAATTTACTTTTTGGGTCATGGTGAATACATATTCACCATGTTCTGTTGAGCACGTGAAGGAACAGGGGCTGCAGAGATGAGGAAAAGGGGGATGGAGATGATACTGTGATTGAGTAAACAGCACAGAAAAATAATCACGTCCAATAAAACTTGCTTTTACCAGTGTACCTGGGGAATTCTCCTGCTTTACACAGAATTTTCCTCATTATTTCCTATTTCTATTTCTCGACATGGTTATGGCTTTGCCACAGAAGTGGCATTACTAACACTCAACTTAAATCCTCTCAAGTTAGTTTCACACCCAGAAGAGAGTGGCAATTTTTACAAAATCATAAATTAAGCTTCTCAGAAGGACTGGATTATCTTGTAGAGCATGTTATTACTAGCAGAGAGGCTGCTCTGGCCAGGCTGTAGCCTGTCTCCAACAAGGTTCTGCCACACTGAGGGGATGCTGCCAGCATTAGGGTCTGTCTGTTGATGAGGTTAGGGCCAACACTTGGATGTGGCTTCAGATAAGGCTCACTTCAGCCTAACCTGGCATTTTTATCAATTCATCTAACCGCCATTACTTTATTTCTTGCGTATTTTTCATTTCCCTTCTACCTGCATTCACTTATTTGTTCCCAAGGTAATTTCAACCAGATCCTGCTTTCCTACCTCTTTTCAGAAAGACTACTACCTGTGCTTAACTCCAGCAGTACTGTGAACACAAGTTTCCCCGTGTCTTCTACCAGCAGTGGCAGTGGGCTTCAAGTGGCACTTGGGGGTGACGGCACCAGGGACCCGTGGTAGCCCAAAGGGGCTCGGTGCAGGACAGAGCTTCCCCAGCCACCCTCTGCTCTCATGCTCCATCTGCAACTCTGCCACACGAGAAGTATCTCATCTCCTCAGAAAGTACTGTTTCCTGATTACTGACGAGCTTCTAGAGGCATGGGCAAATTTAGTTTGGGAAAAAGAAATAGTCTGGCATCCCACTCCATTTCCACAACAGTAAGGTCAGGGAAATAACCTAACTTTTGGACAGGAAAATAGCACCACACATTTTCTCTCTGTTGCACGGCCTCCGTACAAGCTGCACTAGGCATTTCCAGAGTCGTTTGCCTCAGTTCCTCATGTGTAAAAATCTGTTTGGGCTGTAAGCTCCTAGGTAAAGGCAGGGCCTCAGCTGAGGCTTTACAGCATGTAGCCTAGCAGGAGCTACATCTCTTTGAGGGCCTCGCTCCCTTTGAACACAAACTTGAACCTTGCATTACTGAAACGATAGTAACATTTGTCATAGGATTCATTAAGTTGTTAGAAATGCCGAGCCAGAGCACGAGCTGCATAACCTGCAGCCAACACCTTCCTGCAAGTCGCGTGGGGGAGATGGACAAAGCGCCGTCTCTCAAGCACGTCGGAGGAGCTCCATTCCTCCTGCAGCACTCGGTCCTTCCAATTGCCAGCATCCTGGAATATGCTGGGATCACCACACAAGCGCATATTTATATTTCAGCTTAATAAGATGGCTTTTTTATAACCTGCAGCCTCATGTACTCGCCATCAGGTACGCGTGCTCACAGGGGACGAATCCCGAATTAGTTGGCTGGCATCACTCACACAGCACAGGGAGTCATTAGCAGCAGCAGATTGTTGTGAATGTGCAGAATCAACTCGGAGGCTCAGCGACATATAAAACGTGTACGTACACACACACGGACCGAGAGCATTTAAAAAGCCAATGCGACAGAAAAGCTTCTTCCAAGGTAGAGGAAAGGGAATTGCTTTGCTCATTGCCACCGGTGCCCACCTGCACCACTATTCACAGTGCTGGAGCACATCAAAGGCCACAGCTCTAATTCCTCAGGAAAGTCCCACACCAGAATGGTCAAAATTTCATGTTGGGCAAAAATTCCAGCAAACGAAAATATCTGCCTGACTATACCAAAGTCACTTTTTCAGATATAGTCCCAGTGCTTCCTTTCAATCGAAGCCGTTCCATCCCATGAAAGACTTCAACGTTATCAGAGGGAAACATTAGCATAATTTCTCAAACATCTTGATCAAAACCAGCTTGCTCCCACAAATTTTCTGAGGCTGCTAAATCTCTGTTTCCCATCGTGAAGGCTGGAGTGCTCTGTCACTTGTCAAATGCTGTCATGCAAATATTTTAGAATAAAAACCATTTTATCTTTCCTGCACTCCTTTTCTTCCCTAATCAGTAACAGAAATAATCAAATTAGTGAACAAAGCCTGGCCCTGTGTAATAGCTCCATTATGTCTGCACCAGGGGTACAAGAAATCGGTGTAAAATTGTCTATTAAAGCAGCAGCTCAAATTGTAGAGACAAGACACCTGGTGTAGACACTTGGGATAACAGATCCATGGATTTGGTGGACTAAATGCTGAAATCATGCTGAAGGAAAGGGTGGCATGTGTCTGTAGGTTTCTCCAGGATTCCCCAAGAAGTTAGTGGAGAGCTAGGAGACTCATTAATGCCATCTATGTTCATCAATAGGCCTCACTGGTGCACTTTTTAACTATTTTTTTTCCAGGATGTGGCTTTATTCTGTGAGTTAAATGGACATAGTCACATCATTGTGGTCAGAGAGGCGTGGACATATTTACCATCTGGGCGTGCACCCGTGGGAGAGGTGTCTGTGAGTCTGCTTGCTTAGGCAGGGCTAGTTGAGTTTCATTTCTGTCCTACTTGAGCGTAAAATCCAGATCCAGAGGATCCCAAGCTGCTCTGGGGAACTAGCAGTCAGAATTAGGGCACAGCGAAGCAAGCTCAGGTCTTGCGGGTTCCTTTTCCCAAAGCTACTGAGCTCAACAAGACATGAAAAAAAAAATCTTGGAGATGGTGCTGCCTACATATGCCATAAACAGATGTAGAGTTGGATTTTGTCCATATAGCATGAACATTTAAAACTCAGCAGAGGCAAGATATGCAAACAAAGAGAGAAACTTTGTGTATTCACTCATATATTGACTTATAAAACTCAAACTGATGGGTCATAAAAATATTTGAAGATGTTTACATGAAAATTTCACTTTGCTTGCAGCAGGAGCTGTTTCAGCAGCTTATTCTCCCGATAGACTGTATATATTAAGGCAACCTTTTTTCATTACAAGTTGCAGAAGGATATTGCCCAATTCCAGAAGATCTAAGCCAGTTATACAGCGTGCTGTGTGAGGCTTCACAATTATTTCTCAGCGGTGCTTTCTGCAAAGAGGGCAGGAGCGCTCGGTGCCCTCTCTCACCACAGAAACACGAAAGGACAAGCCTGGCCAAAGCTCCCCACCTGAGCCGGGCGCCTCGGTGCTGCGCGGACAGATCCCGTGGGTGCTGCAGGAAAGGGCTCAGCTCGCTCCCAGGGGCCGGGTTTAACCTCGGCTGCCCTTCTGCACCCCTGCAGCCCCCGGCACAGCCCCGCTGCACACAGGGCCATGGCGGTGCCACCGCTCTGCGCAGAAGCAGGCGCCTTTTGGGCTGGCGTAATCTCTGCACTGCAACGTTTTGGGCCGGGACAAGGCCTTGGGTCAATATGGAGGAATCCAAGCAGGAGTGAGGCTGGATGAGGTGGTGAGGGGCGTGCACCTGGCCTTGGGGTAGCAGATGAACTAAAGGGAGCCCTTGTTTCCGAGCTAGAGGCAGCCCCAGGACTTGCTGTGAGGTACCTCAGTCGCTCAGAGAGGACAAAAGCCATGCAGCTAGGCCTGAATCAAAGCGAACATTTTGAGGAAAATCTCCAGCTCCCATTTCTTAGTCCAAACATGAACGACGAGTCAGAAATGTGAACTTTCCCCAGACCAGGAATCCTCAGAGAACTGCTCCTGGGAGAGCCCCGGGGGCCCGCTGGGACAGAGGCAGGCGGGCAGCAGCCCAGCCCGCGGGGGCTCGGAAGACGAGGCTGCTCCCGGTGGCTGGGCCACAGGGACACGTATGAGGCCAAGTGCCAGCCTCCCCGAGGCCAGGGGAGGCCAGGAGCCTCCCGGCACCTGCAGCTTTGTAGTTTAGAAGTGCCAGGTCTAGCAAACTCCAGTGAAAGCCCAACAGTTCCAAAAACGCACCTCTGGCTTACGTATAAAAATCTGAAATCAAGCCTCTACCACACGAGAGCCGGCAGCACCCCTATCACTAGATACGAACCAGACGATTCCTACAATTAATGAACTGGGAAAATTACAGGTAAAAGAAAAACGGCTGTGTGAAAAAGACCTTGAAAGGCATGAAACAGACAATGAGTTTTTTTCTACTTTTTTATTTCTTCTTTCCTCCCTTCCCTCACTCCAATTTTATGCATAATTGTTTGGTCAGTTTGTTCTTCCCTGAAACTTTTACTGAAATGGATTAGGTAAACCATGCTCTGAAACAGATTGAAAATGGAAAATATGTAAATATATAGCATATAACTTATAAAATTGTATATATATGTGTGTGGGTGGGTGCTGGAATAAAAAAGCTACTGTTACTTGCTGGTAGAACAACATATCAACAACTGTTAGAGCTGACTTGAAGGTTAAATATTAGGAAGGAATCCAATTTCTCTTGTCTATTCAGCTCAGCGGTGTGTTAGATTGCGGTTGGAGTGTGCTTATGGAGTGTGGGATATGAAGTAGGCTAATCAATCCCTGCTGCTTCATTCTCAGGTTCTTCTTATATCAGGTCCCTGCCCTCAGGCAGCCTTCAGCTTTCCAAAAGCCAATTCCATACAAATAAAAATTGCGACCTGCAGCTAGAGGGTGAAGCTGAGTTTCCCCCTCGTGATTAATCTCTTCTTGGGTGGCTTTCAGGAAAAAAAAAAAAAAAAAAAAAAAAAGAAAAGGGGAAAAAAAAAAAGGAAAAAGCATGCATGCTGCAGCCCTGTGAAAGAGTTTTCCTATTGAATGAGCCCAGTGCTCTGGAGCCAGCTTATCAAATGAAAGAATTCATTTTTTTAACAGTGCCTCGTGTTGACATTGAGAAAATGAGCTATCAAACACTATGATTAAACTTCAGCTGCCATAATTGTCGTCCGAACAACTGCATGGTGGAACTGAAAAGCATTTTTTTTAACCAGCTCTATATGGTTCACCAGTAATACTCAGTTTAAAAGGTTGTTGCTGCTAGCAAGAGAAACAAGGCTTGAAATTAACTTTTTCCAATCCATAGACAAAATTAAACATAGGTATTTGAGTCACACAAACAACAGGTAAATCAGATGTGCTTTAAATTTCATTTTCGTCATTTTATCTGCCAAGGGTAGCTCTGGGGTATTAAAATATCTGCGCATTTTCTTGTTTCACTGCATTTGACTGGATAGATCCTGCTTTTTATTTTTAGAGAGACAGACAGATAGACAGACAGAGAAACAGAAATAAAAGGAAAGGTGGCTCGAATACTCAACCTGGTGCAAGTCGGGGTGGAAGGCAGGGAATCTAGAGCTTTGTGGAGTATTTTCCCTGCAGCTGAAATTAAAGATTTGATATGAGCAGGGGACAGCCTCAAATGCAGTGGCCAAGTTGCATGCAAGGACTCCTCAGTCTCCCTTATGGCGCAGACCAGTGCATTCATTCAGACGAGGCTTACAGAGACACTAAGGATTTTGTTTTAATACTCAGCCACCATTTGACACACGTTCTTTCAGAGACTGTGGCTCAGCACGGAGCCTGGGGAAGTCCTGCAGGAAGGGTGGTTCCAGGCACGGCATCCCAGGAGCACGACGCCCCCAGGGACAGCAGCCCTCTGGCCAAACATCACACTTTGGAAACGAGCTGTTGTACAATTAAATCTCTGCTTAAGGTTGCCAAAGAAATTCAAACACTACCAGACAGATGACAGTGCAGCGAACGTGAAGGAAATCACTGTGGGGAATGACCACGGGCCAGGCTGGAACTGAAATGGGAAGGAAACCCCGGCACCTTGGGCTGCCTGCTCCCGTTCTGCTGCTCCCGGCGTTGCGAGCCCTGCCACGGCGCCTGCCCTGCACCAGCTCGTCCTGCCATCAAATTAATGTCACATTCATTTTTGAACCTAAAAGCTTTTATTTTCCCCCATTTCCACCTTAATTTACCAGCTCAAGTAGGTTTTTTTTTGTTTGTTTGTTTTTTCCAAAGTCAGTTACATAACCTGACCATCTTTCTGCTTCCTGACCATATGGAAATACCCATTGGAAATAACAATAACATTTTCTTCATTTTTAGAGTCTCTCACACTCTGAGCTTTACTTTACTTCCAACAGGAAAGCTGATAATAACTAGGGCTTGCTCAGGATACTCGGGGGTGGAGGCTATTCCTTATGAACAGACTTCATCGAGCTCCTGGAGGAGCAGTGAGGTGCAAGAGGATTTAGGCATGGCTAAGAGCTGGGAGCAGAGCTGCAGAGAAAGGGACAGGTTCCAGAAAAACAAGTTTAGCAACAGATTGGATGCTGTTGATGAAAAATAACACAGGTCTGCAAATCTAGGGGATGGTATTTACTCAATAAAAATAAAAAAGGAAAAAACAAAAACAACCGGCATTTGCACATGTAAGACTAAGAAAACTGAAGTCATTCAGATCTGCTGCTTCCATCACACACTCAACAGCTTATTTAGCTATGCAGCTATAGGACTGTTCCCACCTGCTGGACTGCACACACCAAGTTATTATTGGAGGGTTGTTTATACATGCCGAGCCACATTCAGATGTTTGCTGTTTGTAGGGTCATTCAGTCACACTGGCTGGATCATGACTATTTTCAAGCACCCTGAGCTGCTGGAAATTATTCATTTATCAGAAGCAACAGCAAAGATATTTGTGTGAGAAACAAAGATATGAGAAAGGCACTCTAAGCCAAATTTTGGGCCAAGCTGCTAAGGCACTGGGCAACATAGCATTCATTCATCATAAGCTTTGCAATATGAGGATGGCAAAAGTTGCAATCAATTAAGAAAACAGAGTCTGACATTGCAATACTCTTAGCTTAAGGAAACCAAATAAAATATCACAGCTTGTTCAAAAAGCTTATTTTGAAACCTCGGTATAAATAGGAGCTATAAACACACATTCATCCAGCTAGTTTGGGGGTGAACTGTATGATACATTTGCTGCTGTGCAGGAGGCTAAATTAGTTTTTCAGATGAGTCTTTCATAAAAGGCCTCAAAGTTCTCTCTTATTCTTTGTCTCCTACATTCAAAATGTCTTGATTTAAAGACCCCTGCCTTATTGTTCCTGTAATAAACTCAACATTTACAAAGAGATGTGTCTAATACAGTCACCTTTAGGAAGGGACACAATTTTGATCTCATTTTCAGGAAATCTTATCGAGCACCATTGCAAATGAATTCCAGGTATTACTGGAGATGTGGGAAAACACCACAGCTGCGCACCTGCAGGCTGCTCTTTTGGCTGGGATGAAAACCTGTGTTTGGACTAGCTGGCGAGGAACAAAGGGAACCCCTCTGCAACTGCAAACCGCTCCGAGGACATCAGCCCACCAGGCTTCTCTCCGGGTGCCAGAAGTGCCGGGCTTTAGCTTGCACGCGCCGTGCTAAAGTAGCGATAAACCTGTGACAAACTGACAAAAGCAGGTCAATTCACAGCTTAGGCTGACACCACTTTTTCAGCTCGTGTTGGTCGATTACCAAGGCAAACTACAGGTGCTGGAGAGGCAGTGGAAGACAAAGGCAGCATGGTCTGATGGGGCTGTCACGGCTCCCTGAGGCACCCAGTCACCCACCTCTCCTGGCCTGGTTTTTGGCAGCCCTCACCACTGTAGGTACACATGCGAAGCCCCTGGATGCCCACAAACCGGGCATTTTACCACCCCCCAAAGCAGATGGAAGTGTGTGCCTGCAGAGGAGAGCCCAGGCTGGCAGCGAGTGATGGGAATGCCTGGAACAGGTTTCTGGGACGACTGGACTGGTCTCACCAAGGACTGCAGACTTATTCCCATGCACCAGTGCCTGAGGGTCTCTGGCATGGGGGGTTTCTTTGCCCCCAGACTCCTTGTGACTGGCATAGCCCTGGACAAGGTCTAGAGGTTACCACACAGTATCTGCCTGTAAGTTGGCATGCTGGCACGGAGGAGTCTTTATTCACTGTGTCCAAGCGTTGGTTAAATTCATACTCTACAGAAAAACATAGCTAATCATACGCTGCTGTATGAGGATGGCTGTGACTGATAACCCTTCTAAAAAACACAAGCCCGTGACTCAGTGTACATGACACAATTTGTGAACAGCAAAATGAAAATTGCCTGTCAAATAACTTCAAAGAAGGAGAGGAAAAATAATACACAGACTAAGAGTATAACAGACAAGCCAAAGACTTGCTAACCTCCCAGATATTACCAACTTTCCTGTTACAGGTTGTTCAGAAGGACACTACATCCTCACGTTGATGCTTAACTATATTGCTGTCTGTATTTTTACCTTTATGTGCAACTTGGTTTGCCCCGCTTTTGCCATATTGCCTATAAAGTAATTGTATTCATCAAGTATTTTATTCCATCTCTCATGTTGCACTACCACACCCAACTGTCTGTCCCTGCCTTTTGAGCTCCTCTTTCTCAAAGCTGTAGGAGTGGGGACTTCACTCTTCAAAACCAGTTTGGGATCTCTGAGTCCAACCTGGGTATTGCAGGCTTCACATCACCTAATTCCTTTCATAAACTTACTTTCTGAGTGGGAAACAAGGCTCACACTATGGCTGCTGCTGTAAAGTAACAGCAAGTAAATCCAAGGAATATTTTGCCTTTTTAAGGGAAAAATATAACAGAAGTAAACCAACTCCCCTCAATTAAACAATGACTAAAACACATAGTAGCTTCCTTTAGACAAGCCCAAGGCAAAGTTCAAAAAAGTAGCTTGCTTCATCCAAAGGCCAAGAAATACTTACTCCTTCCCTGACTCATCCATTAACTCAGTCATCAAACCTCTTTCTTTCACAATTAATGGGAATCAGGAGGTGGTGGGAAATAAACCTTTGTTTTGTTTCACCTGGTTTCTATACCAAATATCTACACAGAGCAACAGTAAGAGAAACGGTTAACCCATTTCCCACCAAGCTTTCAGTGGTGCTTATGATTAGGTTTCTGCTAAATACGAAGTAAAATTCATCTCATTGTAACAAAGAAAAGAGATGATCGGCACTTACATTGTCTTCAATCAGTTTCAGGAGAGCCGAAGCAGGCTGAGACACAGTCCCAACAGGAGAGTCCAAGGTATCTGCGAAGTACCTGAAATGTAACAGATGGAAAGTTCTCAGAAAGTCAGCTTGGGCTACTTGCAGTCATCAGGAACTCCTGGAGCTCCAGTGGCTGAGCAGGGAATGCAGAACCAAGAGGTGCATGCTTCCTGTGTAAGTACAGTGATGGAGACATTGAGAGCTGGACATACAATGGATTTGGTGACATTTACACTACGTTCTGGTGATAAATTGTGATTACAAAGAATCCCTTCCATCCTACTCAGCAATTCCAAATGTAGGACGAGTCACTTTTTAACTCCTAGCTGAAAAAATAGCTGAAGCAAAGAAGACTACTAAAGGCTGTTAGCATCCACGCACTCTGTTGGCATACATAATTGCAGCTGTGCTGGTTTTAGCAGAATTCACCAATTTACATCAGCTGTTGTGTATAGCTGTGCTTCTCCATGATCAGGAGGATAGCAGCCACTTGTACTAGCTGCAGCTGGTAGCATCACCAGCTCCTGAAGTTGCCTGACCCTTCCCTGTGACTGCAGTTGCCCTTACCTTTGCCAGGTATCACCGATGCTGGCTAGAGTTGGTATGCTGGCTATGTGCCACCTTGTAGAAAGTATCACCAAAACCAGGTGCCCCTTCCGAGGGTGCAATTAGGGAAAAAATATGCTGCTTTGTGTTTGTTATATATATATCTCTATAAAAGTATGTTTTCCGGTTTGGTTTCTGCCATCTAACTGCAGTGCTGTACTGTTTCCACTACAGAAATTTTGAGTTTTAGCAGGAGAAAAGGAGGGGACATCCCCCAGTGAAACTGTGGGTCTTGCTGCCCACTGGAGAGGATCATGTATCGACCCGCTCCTTATCAGTTCTCCTCACACTGGAAGGAGGCTGTGTCTTATCTTTCCAGTTGGGCTGGGCTCCCTCTCATTTGATCACTGGAGGGAAAACCTGAACATGGCCAAGGGGTGGGACACAAACATCTCCTGGTCCGGGTTTATCGAGGACTGTGCAGTAAGGCGCACCTCGCCAGGAACAGGGTGTCAGGTTATGGCCCTTAGTAAATTACTCATCAGCAATGATTGAGTGAGCTGTGCTAATCAAGAGAAATGACACCATGGCCATAATAACCAGACTTGTGATCGGTTATATTATTATTTGGGAGTATTCTGCCAGCTTTACCAAACTGTTTAAAGACTCCTGTGTGTTTGATTTCAACTTCAAGAGAAGGAGAGGGTAAAAAAAGTCCGTCACAATAGACTTCATTCTATATCAGTTATTATTCTATAAAGTAATTGGAGAGATTATAGAGACAATGTGATTCTACCCAGAGAAATTACACTCAAGGCCTGCCAGCCTGTTTGACAGGGCTGCATTTATTCTCTGTTTGGGAACCACCCAGCACCATGGCTCTTTCAAGCCCAGAGGAAGGTAAGCAGACACGTACCCCACGAGCAATAAGAACAATCTGACCATCTATTTATTTTGGACTGGAGTGTCACTGCTGGGAATTGACACAGCTCCACTGATACAAAGGTTTATGCAGATTCGAAAATGCAGCGCCGGTCCCTGCCCCTTCACTCCAAGGCGGCTGTGCTTACATCCACTGAAGATGTAGAGATTTGCTTGTAAACATGCACAAAGCATCATTCCCTGAAAATCGTTCCCTTTGACTTCAGGCCTTTCAGAACAAAACAAAAACAATAAAACCTCCAAAGGCAAAAGAAAACAGAAAGGTTGAAGAAAAAATGACTTAATTTAGCGATATTAGAGATACGCGGAGTGATAAAAGAAAACTTCAAGAAGGCTTCAGTGGAATTTAAAATAAATACATTAATTAAGATATAGTTAACAAAGTAATCTAAAATTTCCTGGATACTTAATGAGTTCGGAGCCACTAAAGCTGCACTGAGCACAGGAGACATAATCACAATCAGAACTGACACACGGCTCAAAATCATTTCAATTATCTCTTTCACTTACATTAGCCAGAAAAACAGTAAACAGCCATTGGGTTATAAGAAACATAGTCAGGCAACATCAATGGGCAGGAGACAAAGGCTAGGTCATACAGTACACTGAGAAGAGAGCTTGACCTTTGGAATTGAAATATAGGCATTTTAAGCTCCAGTGGAATGTATCAGAATGGCCTTTTTCAACTTAAATGCATAAAAGGTCAAGGGGAGGTCATATTTGGCTTTGGGTTCATCAGCACAGAGCATATCCCAGCCGTTTCTTTATTCATTCTCATTAAAAAATAAATAAAGGGGAGGGTGGGGGGGTTCATTCAAACCTCCCTGGCACGGCATAAATATTCATTCTCGAGGGCCAGACTTCCAGTTGGTGTAAAGCAGGGTAATTGCACCGGTGTAAGGAACCTCTGCCAACTTCTGCCACCTCCAAATCCGGCCATCCTGCTCACATTCGTCTAAGACACAGGACTGCAATTTTGAAACTTTTCCTGGAGCATTATGCAATAATGATGCATGTTAAAATCTGAGACTTTGATATTTAAATTGTCTCGGGTTTCCTTTGAAAGGCCTGGCAGGAGGCATCCTCCCGAAGAACCACGGAGAGAGTAAATACTGCAACAACCTAGTTTACTCTTCTCTGCGTGTTTGCCCTCCAACGGTAGTTTTATGTCTTTTATAATATTCCCACAATTCTTTTTAGAAAGGAAAGAACTTTTCCCTTCCCTTATAAACTGCTTTGAAAGACAGAAAGGCCACTCACAAATGACGTTGCCACAGTAGCACTGCGAGGAGACCCAGAGGCCTGCAGTAGGACCGTGCATCCAGAGCAGGGCACCATTTGGCCTCCCAAACCCAACTGCACAAGTACATAGAGGAACACAGGCGATCGGCCAAAATCAAAAGAGTGGCCACCTCAATGAAACAAGTACCCACGGCTACTTAATTTGGGTATCAGTTACTCTGCTTTCCGAGGGAAAGGATGAAACCAAACCCGACACTGTTCGGGGGCTACTTCCAAAGGGTCACAATCAAAGTAAATTTCTAACGTATTGGGAAAGAAAAAGTGCCTCTTTTTTAGGACAAAGAATTCATTTGAACAAATAATATCAGACTTCTGGTGCCTTGGATAACTATTTTTATCCTAAAATGGATAATAGGAGTTTTTTTGTGGTTTCTTTTTTTTTTTTCTTTCTTTCTGAAGAGTTTCAGATGACACTATTCAACTATTTTCAGAGACTCTTGGGAAAAACAGCTCACCCCAGGTAGCATTGGTTTTCATATGGCATTTCTAAGTCTTTATCCAATTTCACTTCTGTCCCTCAGCATGCAGGAGAATCAACACAAAACAGTCAATATCTCTCCCCATTGATAGCCACTTCCAAGGAGGAGAATCTCATTTTATTTTTTATTTTGTCTGTAATATGCTCATTCTTAAATGAACATTTTAGACACAGATTCCAAATTATGCATTCATTGGAAAGATTAACTCTGATTAACAAATTCATGCTAAACAACTGTGTTTAATTGGATATTTTTTTTTTAAGTAGCTAAATGTGACTGCCTCACTCGGTTCTTCTGTGTGCAAAACAAAACAAAACAAAAGTAATTTTAAAAATATTTAATGGGGAGCAAACTCTGTAGTGGTGACCTGCCTTCACTGGTGATGTACCCTTTTTCCCTACATTCCCCTGCACACGAAGTTCCCATAATCTAGTCCTAATAATGGTTAAAGTTATCTGTCTAATCAAACTAATTAGCACTGGTGAACGGAGACATAATCATAATAGAAAGCAAATGCCAGTTTTACAAAATGAAAACGCCATATGTGCAGTAATTAGTGAACCACAGGCATTTTTTATAAATCATATTTATTAGTTCGTAAACAAATCAAATCCTAAATGAAATGAAAGTTACCGTTAACAAACACCAATGAATAAACGGATACAATGACTAGTCCTGCTGGGTACACTGAGCAAGGAGCTGTGTAAGGTTAGCCCCCCTCTTCTGAAAGTACCCTTAGAGGTGCTCAAGGGTTTTTCCCGAGTACAGCTGTGTCATCTTCTTTAAGTCACAGCATGGATGTATTAGCTGATCTAGGGAAGCCGCAGCTCAATCACATGGGCTGTTCTTGTCTGCAGACCAGATGGCCATAAATTAGGGTATGCAGGTTACGTCCACGATCAAAAATGAAGTATTAATAAGTAGTCTAATAGTGCTCTGCGGCAGACCAGGATCCACCAGAAACTTAATGTGGATTGTGTCACCTCACATAAATGACGATACAGGGTGAAATATATTTAATAGCTGCCTGTCCTGCCCCTCCTCGCCCCCCTGCCAAAAAAAAATGTATGTTGAAATGCATGAACCTCTGTGCGTGGCTTTAAAACCCAAATCTTCCTCTTTTCACTGATGGCCGTCAGGTCATTCCTTAAAGGCGATTATAAAAAAAAAAAAAAAAGACAAAAAAGGATTTGTAATAAGAACATTTCTGCAGGTTATAAATTCTCCTAAAAACTCAGCTTAAAGGAGTTTCAATTACACATTGATCACTTCTTTCTCACTAAGCAGCTCAGCATCTCATTGATAAAACCTAGCCAGCAGAGGCACACTTCCAGCCAGCCTCGGACTGAACATACAAAGGGCTATCTTACACCTCAGGCACACAGCTTAAATATACAGTGCTGGAGAGACACGCAGGCAAAACATACCGTACCAGAGGCTCATGCTGAAAAATCTGACTCAATACTCACAGGAAGACTTAGTTAAAATTAAAAAGGTTTGTAATAGCACATATCATTACATATTTGATCAGAGTTTTCACAGCTTCCCTCTCCCCACAGGAAATACTGGCAGCAGGAAAATGAGGAATAGAGATATTTTTGGAGGTACAAAACCAACTTCATTCCTCCAGCCATTTAAATAGTCTATAGACTGAGACCTCTTCTTTACATTAAGCGCTCTTGGTTTTAATGTATTCTGGCTCTTTCCAAGCTTCTGGGCAGCGACCAGCTTTCCTTTCTACGCTTCTGCTTGAATCTGCAGAACTTGGGCTTTTGCGTTCTTGAACGCTGCTGCTCTTGACAAAACGAAGCCTTCCATTTTTCAAGCTTCTGGAGTCCAGATCTCATAATGAACTTTGCGAAGTCTGCAGACATTCAGACTTGGTCTTAGTCACACCCTCCTTTCTAAGATGAGTGTAGGATGGGGTGAAGCACAGCTTGTGAACGGGCCGCGTGCATTTGTCCCTTGAGGCCCTGACAGCGCGTCCTCAAATCCCTACCTTTGGAGGTGAGAGCACAGCACACACGTGGGAAGCAGAAGAACAAACCAACTTTACTCTGAGTGGTAAGTCGTACTATTCCCTCTGGTGTTCATTCTGAAAACATTAATTAGAGTATGTATTTAATGCGACTCTCCTGTAGTATGTTCACGAATAGCTCCAACTAATCTCACCCCGCCCCGGCAATTCCAATGTACGCTGTAACAATGTCTCAAACATTAACAGTGAATTAATTATAATTGTGCAGTGGCGCCTGGCCACTTTGCTTTCTGTCTAGTTTATCTTTATTTTAGACTAAAGAAAACAACAATGAAAGAACAAACACGCAATAAAATCTGTGCAAGAGATAGAAAGCAGAGTATCCCCATTTTGGTTCCCCTCTTGGCTATACCCCTCCTGGGCGGGAAGCATGCTTTTTACATTTAAAAGTGCAACACAGAGAAAACAGACCCAAAGCTGCAAGCATGCTGTGCATTTAAATTTGATCCTTTTTTTGTTTGTTTATTTTCCTGTACTTCTTTGGATTGGACAGGAAGCATAAGCATTGCAATGCAAAAAAAAAAAAAAAAAAAGGGGGGGGAAAAAAAAAAAAAAAAGAAGGCCATTTTCCTTGTATATTTGGCCTGGCAAAGATTAAGAGGTAATACGAATATTGTGAAAAAGCCTGAGCAGGCAGGGTTGATTTTTTTTTTGTTCTTTCTTTTTTTTTCTCCCCAAAATAACTGAAATGGATCCACACAATCATCTGAATACTTGTGGATTTTCCAAAACAGCATTACCAACCACATATGGTCCAAAATAGCCACTCCGACTCCATGGAAATCATGAAATTGCCTTTAAAATTATTATATTTAAAAATAACAATAACACAACAGTTGTCTTCCCTTATTTTCAGTCCTCTGATCTCCTTGGGCACTTTTATTTATTTACGTGTTCGAGCCAAAGCTCTCACAAAACCTCTTGTTTCCCCGACGTGGAGCCGCAGGACCCTTTGCAGCCTCCAGCACAGCCCCCGGGACACAATCCAGAGCGGCTCAGCACTGCGACGTGCCCCGAAGCCCCCCAGCTCCTACAGACCCCTGACGCTGGCAGAAGTGCCACTAGAGGAAGCCTGAAGGGCCCCTGGGGTGGGATTGTTACACTCACGCCACAGGGAGCTAAGGTTGGTCCTGGCTGCATTGGAAGAAGACGCTTTTTGAATCTTGTAGTCTCCGAAAGAGCTGTGCTGAGGCTGTTTGCCGAGGCGGGGGCAGCAGGGAGAGGGAGGAAGGCCTACGATATGCCAGGGAACCGGAGGCGAGGGGAACCTTCGTGGCAGGGGCAGAACCCAAGGATGAGCCACGCACAAATATCCACAGGTTCCAGCTGGTCAAGCCCCTCCGGAGCGCTCAGATGCTCTCAGCTTTCAGTTCTGCTGTTTCTGGAGAGCAGGGTTAGCCTCACCACCACGCGGAAGGCACGAAGCAACCTGAACTCCCACGGGAGGTGCCATTCCAGAAAAAAAAACGACGGGACAGCCGCCGCGTGCTGCGGTGCTTCAGCAGGGCCAGCCCCGCTCCTGCTGAAGGCCCAAGGGGAGTTTGCC
This sequence comes from Oxyura jamaicensis, assembly GCF_011077185.1. Classification (NCBI taxonomy): domain Eukaryota; kingdom Metazoa; phylum Chordata; class Aves; order Anseriformes; family Anatidae; genus Oxyura; species Oxyura jamaicensis. The sequence continues at coordinate 61,061,635 of NC_048897.1, forward strand.
AGCGTCTGCCGTGAGCAGGGGAAGTACCTGATGCTGCCACGGCCCGGTGAGCAACCACGGGAGGCAGCGAGCAGACCCCCATCGATTTAAATAGCCATCAAGTGTTTAACTGAACGACCTAAATGGGGGTTGTGGCTGCTTCGCATGAAAGCTGGTAGATATCAGCGATCTGACCCCAGGATTGTAAACAGCAAGACAGAACTTTAATTTGCTTATCCTTTGAAGAGCGGCCTTTTAGCGTTCTAATAAAGCAGGATTCTAATCTGCACAGGATAAACTACAGCATGTTTTAAATAATTATACCGCGTGGTTAAACAGTCATTACTGTAGGAGGACAAAGACCAAAAAGATTAGTTCATACTAAATATTTCTCTTCAACGATGTTCTTTTCCCCTCCTAATTTGGTTTCCTTACAACAAACTTTGCCTTCACAATTATTCCCTTGATTACTGTAACGGTGCCAACATAATTTAGTATTTGGGGCTGGTACACAGAGCCTGGCAAAAACCTGACTCAAGCAAGTTTTGCTGCAGATTGGAGATTCGGCTTACTGCACAGAAAGCAGTTTTCTATATGAAAACTATTAAAGTATACGAAGAGTAATTAAAAGCATCAATTACCAATGTGAAATACAAATAATTTTATATTAGCCAGGAAACTTAGCCTGAACGTACTAAAATGGGTGCTTAAAAGAAACCGAGATGTGGGCTGCCACTGATTCAGAGCTTTAAAACACTGCCAAGTGGTGTCTAAATGTATCATTTGATGTGGTATTTATAGGGAAATAATTAATTCTTACCATTTAAATTAGTCTAATACACTGTCGCTGTGTTCTCCCGCTGCTGTGCTGACAGCTACCCCCAGTTCTGCCATCAGACTCGTCCTCCTGCGTGTGGCCAAGCTGCAGCCCGATACACTTGACACTCCCGCTTCACCGTGCCAGGAAAAAGGGCAACAGCTCTATCTGCTGCCCCCCTCCTTTGTCATATTTTGCTGAAAACATTCATCTTCACTGGGAAATAGTAACCACATAACTGATATTTCATCTAAAAGCCAACCCATGAGAGTTATGAGTACATTTAATAGTTCTGTGGCAGGAATTTCCTGTTTTGCATATGGTTGTATAGCTTTTCCTATGGGGATTAAGTGCAAAAGGATGGACTCACTGGTTCTGCAGAGCAACATGCAAAGAACGGCCGAAACACTTTGCACCAGCCCTCGGCAGAGAGAAGCGAAGCAGGCAGCTATCCGCCATCTCACACGCACCGCTCAAAAAGGTTGTGACTGAGATTTTTATGGAAAACAAGAGTTCCAACAAACTTCAGTTACCTTGCTATTGCTAAACTGTGCTGCTGCTCGGGAGGTTACTGCTATTAGTCTCCACCATCGGATGCTGCTCGTCTAGATGCTATCTACTTATCAGGTTGCTGGCAGCAGCTCACAATCCTGCGGGAGGGAAGGCACAAAAGAAAATTCTGGATCACGCCATGCCAAAGTGAGAATAATCTCTCTTAGCATGTGTGCACACAAACACACGTGCAGTATTGAGAAAAAAGAGAGAGAGGGAGCTGCTGCTGGAAAAGGCGTGACACCATTTGCCTGCTGGCGTTCACGCTTTGCTAAGGTTCTGCTCAACAAAACGAGTACTCTTCTGCTTGTCTCACTTTTACCTCAACTTCACAAAAACAAAGGATTCTTCACAGAGATGAAGCTGAGCAACTTTTTCGTGTAACACCCTCCATCTGAACTGAAAGGCAAAATGGCAGTAGCCTGACATAAACTCACAATCAACTCAGAAGCTGAGAGGCCCTTACCTGGGAATGCAACTCTCAAATGCCAGGAACAAAATAAACAGGAGCAAGCAGCTGGGATGCGTTCACTAGTGACAAGCTACATCCAAGCAGGGGCATGAAAAGAGGAATTAAGGGTAAGAACGGCCTGAGAAAGGGGCTGTCTGCTTTGGAAACTACACCTGCAGCAGAAGTGAGGAGAACAGCTTACTCAGAAGGCTGCACCACCAGCATGGGAGAAGAATAAAACCAGCAGCTGCTTTCAAATTTCATATTTTCTGAACGTGTAAACATGGAAAATCAAATAAAGAATAGATCAGCAGTGGCATCTCAGCTATTACATTTTGGGCACCAAGGGATTTTGGGTCTTCACTAAACAGAAAAAAAATACTCCATCCAGCCAGACCAAAAATTTCAGGTGGGCTAAAGCAAACAGAGCCTGAAAAGCCAAGGGGATGGTTTCAATGCAAGTAATGTAACATGCCTCTATATGGTTCACCTGTGCAGGTGGGCACCCACCTGCTCCTCATTTTTGACTACATGACCTTGAAAAAAAGCCTCATTCTCACCTCCTGAGTTTAACCATTTACAAGTCTTGCTGTAGCTTTAATGAGATGTCATTAGAAGATAACAGAGCTACAAAAATGGGTGGTTTATTTCGTCAGCTCGTCAAGAGAATGATCCAGACTGTGAACTCATGTCCTACGCTAACCCTCCTCAAAGCATGGTAGCAGCAGGCAACTACTTCTCTTGCAAATCACAGTCAATCCTATTAAAATATGTTTTAGAAACGCCATGTGCTGGATCACCTGAAGAACAGAAGTCTCATCTCCCTTGTATTTTTAAGCAGGACATGATGGTAAATCTTCCAACCAGAAGAGTAATGCATTAACCCACTGTGCCACCTAATCCCTAAGAGTCTCGTTTTGATTGTACAAAAATAATTTAGGGACCTAACAGTTTAAAACTGTCTTTTCTGGTGCCTAAGTGCTTCATTTTAATAGATATTAGCTGTTAAAGATACTCATTTTAACAATGACATTTACAGCTTTAACCAGTCTATCATGGAGCACAAGTGCATCACTTAGCCGGATAGTGCTGTTTAAAAAATAATCTACCTGCTTTAATGCATATTGAAGTGTATTAGTTGATGTTGAATTAGGTCATTTTAACCCTTCAGCTTTTTTTTCAGGAGCATGAATACATTTCAGAGCCATTTAGCTCAACATTGAACTGAAAGATCCTTCCACACAATCGTAATATTCTCATTTACTTCTCTTCTTCCATTTAAATTCCTTTCCATCAATTCTTTTCAATTAATTAAGCCTCATAACATCACTGCAAAGAGTTTACGAGCTACCCTTCCTCAGTTTGGGACTGCAGATTTAATCCATTTGAGATCGATGCAGTAACACCCCCTTTTTGAAGCAGGCCACAGAACTGACCTTCTTTCTATCACAGGGAAGATTCCCACCTCCTTACGGGGGAACTGGGCTGAGGCACAGGTGACGGAAGCAAAGCCGCACACCGCCACACGGCATCGTAAACCTTCTGAGAGATCCCAGATGTTTGGATTCCTGTGTATCTGTAACCACAGCCCTACCCTTCTGTGGAAACAAAATCATGAGACAGCAGATGATGAAGAAAATGTCAACGGTCTGTATAAACATGCGCTAGAAATCCAAGAAGCTGATTCTTCCTTTGTTGCTAAAAGCAAAAAAACCTGCCATGCTAGATCAAACAGCACATCCAATTAACACAGTATCTCCTCTCTCGTAGTGGCTAGCTCTTAGGAAAGAATATGAGAATTATGTTACACCATCTCAGCTACTCCAAACCAAAAATTTAAACACTTCCTGAGCCAGACCTTGCGTCCAGACTGAGTACCTTTAAACAACCCTGCAGCCTTTTCTGCTCTCTCTCTATAACTGCTCAAAACAGAGGGTTAGGAAATGAAATGAGGGCACGGCTCCCCAGGGAGATGGAGCCTTGGGTCTGCTCAGCAGTTCTCAGCTGATCCAGGGTCATCTGCTGGCCCTCTGGCATTCACAGGCACTGCCACCGTCTCTCCAGGAGCAACTGGTGGAAGGCATTTTGAGTCTGTGGGAGGCTGTGGCCCTCCCTTTCTCACTGGGTTCTTGCAGGGAGGGGAGTTTTTCAGAACTGGGAAAGCCATGGTCATTAGGTAACAGGGCACCCTCCTGCAGCTTCTTGTAAGCGAATGTGTGTTTCCTTCTCTTGAATAACCCATCGTGCTATGTGCTCATGTTCTACGGATGTGAACGGCCGTGGTGTTCAGAGCTGGGAGGAAGACAGCTGTCTGGATGGGGAGCATTCTGGTAGATGGAAATTTTGATAAAGGTATCTGCATTTTTTTTATATCGCATGCCGTGTTTGAACTAACTTATGAGGAACAGAGCAGAAGCAGTTATTTAAATACAGGTGTCTGAAAACTATTAGATTAATAGTTAAAATGGTCTTCCATTGGTCTGTCTATACATTGAGTTTCTTCAGAGGTTATCACGCTTTTCCAGGAGAGCAACAGAAAGTAAGCAGGACCACAGAGCACATCAGATATATTATTGCTTAGTAGCTAGAGGTCAATAAAGCCATTTTCCAGATACAGAATTAAAAAGAGATTAAAAAGTCATCTTCTTATCCTGGAAGTGATGTAACACTGTGTGCAAAATTCAAGGTTTGACACAAGGGTACAACACATGAAAAGATAATTTATCAGGCCCACTTCAGGAAAGTTTCTTGCTACAGGAGTGCAAGCTTCATTTTATCACTTGCTAAAGCTTCTCTGCTTTTCTGAATAGATTTAAGTGTCTGATGAAGTCTGCTGAATGAGAAGTTCTAATGCCATTTACGTTCAATCCACTGGGTCTAAGGCTACTTACCTGAAACAAGATACTGATACATTTGCATACAGCAAGTGACAGCTTGAGCATCTGCAGAGAAAAATAAAAAGAAAAAAATAAAAAGAAAAGAAAAGAAAAGAAAAGAAAAGAAAAGAAAAGAAAAGAAAAGAAAAGAAAAGAAAAGAAAA
>NC_048897.1:61066483-61232773 GCF_011077185.1 Oxyura jamaicensis
AAGAAAAGAAAAGAAAAGAAAAGAAAAGAAAAGAAAAGAAAAGAAAAAAAAAGATGCCAGTCCTCTGATAAGTTGCAATTAAGACAAAAAGAACCGCAGGATACTTTTTCCTTCAATGGACCACGCAAAACTAAACAGGAAATGGGCTCGCATTTCTACCAGAATGCTAAGAATAGCACCAGATAATTCATCCATTAGTATTCACAGAGTTTTAGCTAACTTAGAGCTCTCTGTATGAAGTGCTGGGCAGCCCTGGTGGAGCTGGATAAAAGATGCAGTGTGCTCTGGTGGAGCTGGATAAAAGACGCAGTGTGCTCCCATGGAGCACAGAAGACTTGCTCATAGGAGCCCCAGTTTTGTTTGTGAACTGAAATAAATCACCCAGATGGGTCATGTCAGAAAACAGTAATAAGGAAAACAGTAATTCTGAAAGCTAAGAACGAAATTCTCTGAGTTCTTCTTGGGCGACTGTCTGACACTTCTCAATGCTTGTGTACTAAAACTGAAGGTCCTTTCTCAGCTTCACTAGAATAAAAACCACTTAGGTCCTGCCAGAGGTGCTCTAACACGCTGTTAGCAGGTCAACGTTCCTAGAACTGATGTGGGATAGATTTCTGAATAAACAAACTTTTTTCAACAGTTTGGAAGAACTCTTCCCACAATTCATATGCCTGCACAATTTATTTAGTGAGAAGGATACTACATTCCAAATGCTGAAGCATATAACTATCGAGGAAGAACGAATTTCATAGATTTTAATTACAAATATATTTTGAGATAAGTATACATAACGAACTATGGACAAGTGGCAAAACACTGTGCAACGTGGTGCCAGAGTTTTGTGCGTATGTGTGTACATGCGTGTCTGTAAGCACGTTATGTATGAAGTTCTAAGGAGTAGATACAAAATTTGTTGGATAACCAAAAATGGGTTATAATTTGCATAATTCCTGGGGTATCACTCCAGGTGTATTAAAATAATGCCAGACTGCCCAAAGTGCCAGCTTTTGGTTCAACAGCTTTGCGTAGGCTTGTTTTACATACAGGTGGTGGCTGGCTTTCAGCTGTGGCTGTCCTCAGAAGCTGGTATCTGGCAAGGCATTCTGAATTTCCATGTATTTCCCCAAGGCAAGATGTGGAAAGCAAAGCATATCCTATTACCGAAATCTCAGAGGGTTTCTGAAGTGTTTAAGTTCAGGCTATGCGGTTTCTGTCCACGTATGAGAGGGAATGTCCAGGGTACACAGTTGACAAACGTAACCCTCCCGACAGCCTGTAACATGTCACAAAGCAAACAGAAGATTTAAAGTGAACACGAAGCAGTCCAAACTCTACTTTTGTTTCCCATCTGGCTTTTTGCAAGAGAAATATAAACAAAGGAGCTGACAACTGCCCACAGGGGATGTCTATACAGCTCAGCTACGGGAGCAGCATGGCTTCAGGGACCCCGCGTTTCACCCATCTAGCTGGGAGACTTAGGATCCCAACCTCACTAGCAATGATTTGAGGTCAATCATTCTGCTGTGTTTCTTTTCATCCCTTCTCTAACCTAAGTAACAAGACAGACGTTTGTGGCTGTCTCGCGCTACGTGTTTGGGTGGCTCCTAGACCAGTAAAACCTCAAACAAGCAACACAAACAAAAGCAATCCATGCAATTCACCCCCAGAAAACAACTAATGCCTTAGCCTGCGACATCGCTTCCTCTCAGGAACGTCTTGCCTGGGAAGCAACAACCAGGTGAGACACTTAGCTAAATTAATGCCTCTCACTTCTGCTAGGACCTGTTTCTACCCAAAACACACCAAGCTCCTTTCCTTTTTATACTCTCTGGAAGTGAGCCTGGGACTGCCTTCTACCATAGTCATTCAGCTCATGACCTTCTGGGCTCTGGGGCCCTGCTGCTGACTTTCTGTCAGCAGAAGCCAGCATCAGCCAGGTAAGTAGGAATCTGCAGCTCAGATTTTCAAATTCCTCGACATTAGCATCCACAGTGCTGTTGATTTGTGTCCCTCCAGTTATGACACTGAGGTTGCTAATGTGGTCATTCCTGTAGAACTCATATCCGATTAGCTGAAAGAACAGATGTGCTGCTTCTAAAATTTGCATTACCCATTTCCACCTGTGAGAATAATGCCATCAGCTCGCCAATTACTCATGGAGATTTGAGTTTGAACTCCAGACCCAAATCTTTTTACAAGCAGTAAGTTTAACGAATCAGTAGTGCACTCTGCAAAAACGCAACCGAACTAGAGTTGGAGAAAACATCTGTCTCTGATGTGTGCCATTGTGATGCTTTATGTCAGCTTGCATCAGTCAAGCTTGCAGTTTAACTCTGTTTCTGGGTTTTTTTTACATGCATCAAAAGGTTTGTCATTTTTCTGTGATTTAGGTAAAGGTAGGTTAGGTAATAAAATTCTGTGGGCTGCAAGCACTGAAGCAAACCTCAGCTTTTAGCTTTATGTTCCCAGATGCCTAAATTTCCAGTGGGTAGTGTGTCATATGTCTAAAGAAAATGAATGCTAATGAAATAGAAAGTGGTGAAAAGCTGCTATAATGGTAGAAAGTTGCTCAGCTAATAGAACAGATTCTGATAGAAGCAATTGATAGAGCTTTCCCATAACTCTAAAAAATAATTACTTAAATATTTATATGAGCAGAGTGGAGACGTGGGGGTGGAAAGGGGAGATCCATTTGAGAGTCTGCTGTTTAAGTAGTCTTCTGGCGGCCACCGAAAGTGCGCTCTCGCTGCCTTGTGGGCTCCAGGGAAAAACTGCTGCTCTGTTCCCTAGCTCAGAAACCAGCCTGCTGCTGAGCCACACTTCTGTATTACGTTAGGGACAGGGTAATGGATTTGGAACTGTGTGTCTTCAGTGGAAATCCTCTCCCACCAGCTGGAAAGCAGAAGTCTGCTTCAGCCCAGAACTGTCATCACATAGGAACTGACCCCAGCCTTTTCAGAAAATTCATGGATTCCCTCTGCTTTTCTATTAAACTGTCAGATTCTTCTACTCTTAAACATTTCACTAAATGCAAGAGCCACAGGGGGCAAAACATTGGCCCTGGCAAAGCCAAGACAAGATTAGAACCCTAGAGTCCATTTAAATCGGTGGAAATGTTTCCATTTCACTGAAGGGATGGCAAAGGGGAGGGGAAATTGCAACTCTTTGGCCAGTGCTTTTCCCAAGGACTTTTTAAAATTGAAAAGCTGGAAATCTGATGCAAACATGAGCATACGGTTAAGAGAGAGTCAACTTTCCGATCAACCCCCTAGGTCTCCAGAGGTCTGCCACCTTCAGCCAGTAGCTTTTAGAGGATGATGTTTCACTGGTGGATCACATCCAGACCTGGACTTGAATCCAGCTGGCACATGCGAGGCCTTCAAGCTGACAAGCTGCTCCTTGGAGCGTTAGCAATTCTTTCCTCTCCTGCCCTAGCTTTAAAGCTGAACGTTGGCGGTGCGGTGGACTATTTCATCATAGTATTTCACAATGATGTTATAACACCCACACTTTCTGAACAGAAATGCATAAAGCTCCAGGAAATTCTGCACCAAAGCTTAGTTCCAGCAGTTATTGATAAGCCTGTTCCTAAATGAGTCAGGCCCTCCTGCCCTCTGAGAGCAGGGAGCTCGGGTCAACCATCCTGGCCATCCCTGCCAAGCTGTTACAGGGCCTTCCCGACCCCCCTGCCAACACCAGCTCTGGCTCTTTTCTCAGCTTCTAGTCCAGTTTTACTCACAGAATCACAGAATCACAGAATAGTCTAGGTTGGAAGAGACCTCCAAGATCACCGAGTCCAACCTCTGACCTAACGCTTCAAACAGCCCCGGCAATCTGGTGCCAAAGATCATGTGCAGATACTGCCCCAGGCTGCTAAAAGCTATACCTGCCTTCTCACACCCTTCTCAAGTACTCATTTATGACCAAGCAAGTCTTGCCTTCAGGAGAGAGGTGTCTTACCTTATTGCTTGCGTTGCTCCCCGCCACTACCTTCATTGGAATGTAATGGTAAACAGAGAAGTTACATCGGAATGTAATGGTAAACAGAAAAAAAAAATAAGTATGTTTCTTCCATATCGTTTGTAAACCACTAAAATCTTTGCTTTCAAGCATAGCTCGTTATACAACGAAGCAGGCGGTGATGGCCTGTACTCAAACGGCAGTACTCTGCAGGTATCAGTGACAAAGCAGGGCTTATTCTAACAGAAAGCGACCCCTCGAATGCTTGCATCTTTTTTTGCCTTAAAATGGTGGCACAGCACTCCCCACACGCTGCTAACTAAAACGCTGGACTAGAGCTGAGATTCAGTTTCTGGTGATAATTGCCTAGTGCCAACTGCCTTCTGGGTCAGCATCCGCCTTCACACTCAAAAACCAATTCACACAAACACTGGATTGCTCGCTGGTGGTGAAGAAGCATTTCATGAACTTTGAAAGTAAAGACAGAGCTTCAGGGTTTCAGTCCAGGTCCAAAATTTATGATGTTTTCTGTGCATCACAGTGCAAGGGTGTGTAAGCCAGTCTTAATGGAAAAGCTTTGGTGGCATTCTAGTTAGCTTTGATTTAAAGCTTAATTTAGGTTCTGAAAAGGGTTAGTGCATCTTTACAGCCATCTTGTAATTCTCCAAGAGTCCTGCCATGAAGTTAGCCAAGTCCACATTTCAACACGGCAGGGTCACTTTCAGATCAAAAAGGTACTTAGACAACTACCAAAATCCACTCAGAAAAGGCTTACACCTAGTCCAAAAATCTAACAGAAATGGAGGCAGGCAATTCACGCTACTATTCACGTGTATTCAAAGGAGATGTAATGAAAATAACGTGTCATATATACATACATATATATAGTCACTCACGATGTTAAATGAAAACCGAAATCCTAGGCTGAAAGTGGATCTAACTAAATATTTAAAGCCGAGTATTAAAGCTGAGAATAATTGGCAGCAAATAATTCACTGGGTGAATTCAGCTTCTTTTTCTGCTTGTGGAATGTCTGCATACAGATTGCCACTTCCTCAGATTTGATCATTAGTTTAAATGAGCCTCAATTTTATAGTGCAATTCTTTCCCTGCATAGGTGGATGGTGAAGAGTCTCCGCTGCTTTCTTGGCACTTTGTATCTGAAGCCTGATCTGTGAGTGTTAGCTGTGAGCAGCTGCACACATAACACAGCATTGCTTGGACCCACAGTTTGATGTGCATGTCCTGTTTGAACATTTGAGCATGCCAGCTCAGCACTTAGCTTTTACAAGCACTTGTGTGGGTGAGAGTTGACTGCTGAAGTATCAGGAGAAAGAAAATAATAAGCAGAAAGTACTGTGGAAAGATGCTCACTTTAAATACTAGCAAATCCTCAACAATAACACAAAGGGTGGAGGAAGGCTTTTCACCTCTCCTTAGCGTAAGCACTTCCAACAACAGCCCCTAATTAGTTAAAAGTAGAGAATACAGTGTTCCTGAAATCAACGCCGAAAACCCAAGTATTTCTGCAGCCGGGATGGAGTAAGCCCACAGGCTGGGGGCCAACAGGACGGAAAGCAGCTTTGCAGAAAAGCAGCTGGAGGGCTGGTGGAGGACACGCTGAGCACAAGGCAGCAGTGTCCCCTGCAGCCAGGGCAGCCAGCTGCGCACAGGGCTGCATTTGCAAGCGCATGGCCAGTAGGTCGAGGAAGGTGATTCCCCCTCTTTCAGCGCTGATAAGGCTGTATCTGGAGCGTGGTGTCCAGCTGAAGGATCTGGGATTGCTCAGTCTAAAGAAGAGGAAGTGAAGGAGAGACGTTACTGCTACCTGGTGCTACCTACTAAGAAGGTACAAAGAACACGTGGTCTCTTCTTGGAGGTGCACAGCGATGAGACAAGATGCAGTGGACACAAGCTACAACTTGGGAAAATGCAATTAGGTATCAGGAAAAGCTTTTTTAGCTCAAGGGTGGACAGTTCTGGTACAGATTGTGTGGAGAGGCTGTGAAGTCTCCATCCTTGGAGATGGAAGCCCGACTGGAAACAGCCCTGAGCAGCCTGCTCTAACCAGACATGCTCAGAGCCGAAGGCAGGACTGGATGACCTCTGGAGGTCCCTTCCAACCTACAAATTTCAATGATTCCTTGATTCTTTAATAAATATTTCTTTAATAGATATTTTTCCAGTGCTTGGAGCAATTGCAAAATACTTTTATGTCCTTGATCTCTACTTCTATAAGAATTGAAAGACTTTAACACTAATTTCTGCCCATGGAGAGATTTTAAATGTTAGAATCCACCCCACTAGAGCAGCATCAGTGGCCAAATGCAAGTAATGAAACCAAAGGTGTGAAATTCCTTCAGGGTCACATTCCCTGTGAGCATCTCAGCTCAACACAGCTGACTTACAGCCACCTGGATTTACACCAGCCAAGAATTCTGCATTGGATCTTGAGACTGCATAAATGAATGTGCTTCACAGTTAACATAACCTCATATATAGTCCAGCTATTTTTAAAACCCCTGGAAAGTGCTGTCTTTCTAGGCGTTGTACCATAGTAGGGTCCTAAATGCAGCTTCTGTGATCTCCGGCTTGCAGTATTATTGTGTCTGATGCAGAATTATTAGGTACTGAAATAAACTTCAGCTTTTAATGACTAAATGTCATGCAAGTAGATGCTGGACTTGAAAGCCAGCAGAAAAGCCCTAGGCTATTTCAGAATTCAGATTCAAATTATTCAGTTATCTGTACTCCTCCTAGATATCTATAAATATCTACACTCCACAGGGTGCTCATGCAATTTCTGATGGTTTACCAGGCTGAAGCCACCTCCTCAACTGTAGGTTAGAGTTGTAACTCTTTGATATCGATGAAAAGGCAAGGGACTTAGTTATGAAGGTCATTTTTCAACTGAACAGTTAACTGGAGGGCACCACAGAATGAGTTTAGCTCTCTTTTGTCTCACAAATTTTGCAATCAAAGAATATAAACATGAACAAAGCCTTTAAGAAGACCTCTTCTTGCCGAATGCTCTGGAAAAAAAATTAACTAACTTAATAAGGTAAAAAATTAGAACATTTTCATTAACACAAAATGTTCTTTTTAATTAGGATTTTGCAAGCTAAGTCTCCTAATGAATGAAGGAGTGGAACTTCAAAATGATTTGAATTGCTTATTTTTTTCCTCTCACTGAGAAGAACAAATGTAACATTTTTTTGCAAAATAAATTCAGCTGGCAACCGGAGGCTTTCTAATTAACTGTTTCATGCACTGAGTTTGCATAGGCCTGTATGAACGAGTCACTACGAGATGGCCGTTCTCCTACCCGGTCCCCAGGAGCTCCGAGCACGGTACGAACGCCGCCGGTGCACACCGTGCTGAGGCACCCACAGCGGGCAGAGGCATCGGTGATGATTTGCTCCTGCACAGAGTGGGTGCAAACCACTTCCAGAGGATGACTCCTCTCTTTTTAAGGAAGCAGCTACCTGGCAGAGGTGTGAATGAGTCCAGGGACACGCTTACGGGCAGGACCAACGCCCCCCCAGTAGCACCAGCTCCGCGTGCTGTGGCAGGAGGCACCATCCAACACCAAGAGCAACACGGGTCGTCAGTTACAAGTCCAAAGCTGGCAGTTCGGCAGAACCCAGTGTAGCAGGTAGGGGATGCTGCTTTTGACCTAAAGCTCTGCAGCAGGTTCAGGAACCTTTCATATGGGGCAATAAGCCCACAGTACCACACGCTATCCCAGAAGGTGTTATAAACCAATTGTTGGATGACACCATTAACCAGAGAAATGCACTTTATCACAGAGATCAGACGGGCTTGAACAGGGGGGCTACGGCAGACAGAACCCTCTGTGAGATACAAGCCAGGTCAAAGCAAAGCTGAGGGAATGGGCCTGGATATTTGCAGAATTAGTTAAATAAATAAATAAATAAAAGTTTTTCCTAAAAGAAAACAGTGAGAGGATGAGGTGCAGGCAATTATGAACATAATACATGTATCTCTGCTTGCTATCCCAAGTCCATACCTTTCGGGCTTCTAGTGCTCATTGAGTTTTTAATATTCATTAAAATCTCAGTGGTAGTCTTTGGGATATGGAGAAACCTGGACTTTGGGACTGGGAGACTAGGGTAATATCTCCATTAATGCCCATCAAAACACAAGTGAGGTTTGTCTAACCTTTTTATTCTTCCATGAAAAATGATCAGGTGAGCGTGCAGTACGTGTGGAAGCTCTCCTTCTCCCGCATCCAGCAGAGGATAAGAGAGCAGTGCTTATCCCCTTACCAGATGGGCCTTCCTAAGCACTGTGTGCGAGGTGGAGGAAAAGAAACACACAAAAAAAGAACAAAGTACGCTGATAAACAGAATACTGGAAAAGCAAAGGTATAGTGAAGGGAAGGGTCGTGATAAAACAGAGAATCTGGTCGAATGTCTAAATGTATTTACACAGCAGGATGTTTCCAACAAATTGCATCGCAACATTAGAAACTAATTAGCATGTTCTGAAAACAGTCACTGAATACAGGAACACAGAGCAAACACACAGCATTCATACCAAGTACCCTGCACTGACATCAAAACCTAAGCGTTATTTGATGCGTGGGATGGGAATGCCCGTATATTGTCTGTCTGAAAAGGAAAATACAGGTGTTTCAAAATGCTGTCAAACTTATCAAATAAACACAATACAATAGATATTAAATAACCTAATGAGATATTTAACAGATTAGAATTAAAGATACATCATGCTGAGGCGCATTCTAGTATTCAGCCAAAAATACATGCACACGGGGAAGATTTTGTTAGACAGTTAGAAAGAACGTTACATTTGGACATTCCTGGAAGATGAAGTTAGATAATTCCCAGCGCCTGCAAATTGCATCTCTTTAAGTTAAGAACACAATCACTTAAATAAGGGCTTGAAGAAGCACAAGGTTCAGAACTGGAAGACTAATGCAGAGTGCAGTCCCAGAAAAACAATCACTCTACTTTCCTGCAGACAAGAAGACTAGGCAGATCCTAACACCAGACAGACAGAAAAAAATACCTGCAAGGATTTTTTCGGACAGTTTTTTTCCTCCATGCCCACAGCTTTTATGGTCAGCTTCAGACAAGAAGCAGATGAGATCCTGTCACACATGGGGTGCTGCGGATGCGATCACATTATCCCAGATGGATTTTTTTCTACTTGTCTGGAGCCATTGTGGCAAAAAGAACAGGGAGAGTGGATCACAGGGCACGGTTACAAAAGCAGCTGCTAACAAGCCGGAGGGAGCGCAGTGGATCCACCAGGGATCAGAGGTGCCGGGGGCTCCTCAAGGCCAGCTTGGGCAGCATCGCGCAGAAGCCTGCTGGAGCAGGGCCTGGCCAGCGAGGAGGCCCTCGGTGGGCACCTTCCCAGCCACGAGGCCAACCCTGGCCACCACCAGCTGCCACCACGCCTGCTGAGAAGCAAGCGGGCGTTTTGAGCAAAGAGACGTGCCAGCGGTACCTGGTGGGCTGGGGAAGGGCACAGGAGGCCAGTGCTCGGCAGAGTTGGCCCCACTCCCTTTTCGCTCCACAGAGACGCGAGTAGCTGGAATTGGCTTCAGTGGGTCTTGATGAATTGGCTTCAGTGGGTCTTTACCTCAGCTGAAAGTCTGGGCCGGCATCTCTGCCCGGGAAGGAGAACCTGCCCCACGCGTGCAGGACTCACGCAGCTCTGCCCCGCTGGAGAGCCAGCTGCAGGGAACAGCACCGGCCTTATGCTGGGGACGCTTCTGCGTGGTGGTGGGTATTTGTGTGTTTTCTCTCGTTTTGTCCTTTGTTTGCTTTTGTGCGTAGGCTGATGGCTGGGTGCCTTTCAAAAATACAAATCTCTCTCCCTAGAGAGCGCGCATCCCATGGCGCAGCACAGCACGGTGCTGGCTGCACAACCCTTTCTGTATTCCTTGTGCACTGGGCAGGGATTTTTTCATTTCATGCATCATCCATAACTTGCCGCAGCGATTCCAAAAATCTCTACCACGCTCACATGAATACGAATAATTTAAATTCACATTTTTGCTTTTGGAAATTTATCATCATAGAAGTCGGGCTCATAAAGCAACTGTATTTCTGAAATTTCTCACAGAATAATCGAGTGATGGCACTGCCCAACAGAACAGCCTAACTGCCCTGGCATCATGCAGGCACTGTGAGCTACGACCCCATCCCACAGGAAGGTCAGCTACCCACCTCAATCTGTCACCGGTATTACTTACTGGTGGACACTTCACTGCTTTGATGCCGCCTCATACAGGCTAATTTAATAAGCGATTAAAAAACAAAGGAGCTGTCACTCAGGGTACAGGTAGGTATCTTTTCTCTGCCAATGGCCCATAGCAGATGTTTCAGAGGAATTTACACAAGGTGGTGCCGTGGACAGTTACAGAACACCCGGCTCAGAGCAGACCCTCCTTAGCCCCCCTCATAACGTCCACTGGGTTTTGGCCAAAGAACAAGATGCTGCTTTTCTTAAACATAATTGTGAATACAGCTGCTTAACCCTCCCTGACCTCAGAGAAACTCCTGGCTTCCAGAAAAAGCAAAGCACATTGTAATTTGCCGTGAGCAATGAGTTCCACAGCTTCTCGATTTTAAGTGAAAAACCCTGAAGTTTTTCCAACAAACGTGTGCTGTCACCGACCTGCTGGTGGAAGCAGCGGGGAGCCCTGGGGTACGGGTGTGGAGCCGAAGGGCTTTTGTCACGAAGCACAGTGAAACCTAAGCCTACCAGACACCAACGCTACCCGCTGGCACAAGGAGCCTCACCTAAAAATAGAAGCCGCTTAAGAAAAATGACCACTTCTTTAGAAGAACAGTCAGTTTCTCTCTGAATCAATTTAAGCCTGAGCACATCAGTGAGATAGAGCTTGACCTAAGGAGCTTCACAGAAGTCAAGACCTAAGGTAAAGGTGTGCCAGTAATATGGAAGAAGATAAGGAGACTATGGGCCTGATCCAGAGGCCAGGAGGTTAGGGGCAAGCTTTAACGCTGATGTAAATGGGCACTGGAACAGACCATACTAGAAAAAAGAGCACTCCTTACTACAAGAATAAGCTGTTAGAAATGGAGTGGAAGGTAAGGGGCATTTTTTTTTTTTTTTTTTTTGCAGACAAAACTTCCTTCCATTTTTCCAGCATCCCAGCAAAGGACAGGGCCGTTTGGCCCCGCAGGTGAGCAGACACCAGCGTGCTGCACCTCGCCCAGAGTGAGCACCCAGAGCTGCACCGGGAGCGGTGTGCACGGCAGCACAGGAGGGCAGTTAGCACAAGCCATTTGCACAGCCGAAAATGTGCTCGGAATTGGCGACACCCTGGTCTGGCTGGGCTCGCAGCACCTTTAGGTGCTTCATTAGCACCGCCGCGCACCCAATCAGTAACACTGCCCGCCTGAGCTATTGCATGCATCCATCCTGCATGAGCGGCGGCGGGAATCCATTCCCAGCTCCCCAGGGAGCGGGGATGGCTGCAGTAACGAGAGAGGAGCTGGGTGGTGGCAGCGAATGCTAAACCCTCACCCAGCCCACCCCACGCCGAGCTGCTGGTTACCAGCGGGCACGGTGGCAGTTTTTGCCTCCGTTGTAATAGGCACTAAGCTGGGGAGAGAAAACGAACGTTTACTCCTCACTGACGAGACAAAAAAGTGCAGCCTTGATTTTTACCCTCGCTGGCCCACGCTGAATATTCCTCGCTGAAGCCTTTAAACTGACAAGGTTGTTCCACTGACAAGGTATAAAAGAGCCAATGTTCTGTAATTCAATACCTTGAGCCTTATCCCAAAGAAAAATAATACAATTCTCTCAGAGAGAAAATGAAGGCTATACAAAGAGAGTAGTGTTAAAGTAGCTTACTAAGCTAAAACAATGAAGAAGGAGAATTTCCAAGTCACCCTGTTGGCTATAATATAATTGGCTTGTTAGGGAAACGTGTACACGCGGACACGCGAAAGAAACAGGAGATTACAAAACACAGCGACCTGCAAAACAGGCGCATCTGACAAACACCGCCGCTAAATATGGGAGCCGATGATGGGACAGAAAGTGCATCTGCAAGCCTTGCTAACCAGCACCCCGAGCTGCACCCAGCTGGCCGTGCTGCGTGTACACCAGGTTCTGCAGCGCACGCGCCACTGGTGGGTGCCGCTCCTCTGCGACCCCCCGGGCTGGAGCCATGCCTCGCCAGGAGCGAGCCGCGCTCTGCTCAGGAGCTGCCAGTTCGCCTGAAAGTATTAGAGCAGCATTATATTGATTACTGCTTGATATTTGCAGGTCTACAAAATGTCCAAGGAGACACAGGGAAGTTTAGAGACTTTTAATTTGTTGTACCAAAGCTTTTCTGATGGTCCCAGAAGATTACACATTTATGAAGAAGGGCAGCAACAATAAAAGCTTATTGTTTGCACTCAGCCAAACTTCATGGATTTTTTAAGTATGACAAAAGAGAAAATGAGTTACACAGATTTTCAATAACTTGAACACCAATCTCTGCTGTCCAAAGGGAATTACTCCGGTGTTCTTTCTTTGTCTACCTTGGCCTGGCTTTAAGGGTTTATCCTTGTAAACGACATCAGTAGTTACAGTTAACAGGTCCAAAATGAAGCTGTGGGGCTGAGATCCCTCTTGTCCTGATGTGCTAGATGCCCCAGGGAGAAGAACTAAAGATAGCAAGAGAAACTTTGTCAAGGTAGACTCACCGTGGAGGATAGGAGCAAGTAGTGCGCGTAGCCCTTCCCTTTGCTCCAATGACAAATCACCGGTACCAGGAGGATTCTCTCATCGGAGGGCAATGGCACGAAGTAAGATTAAGGCAGCAAGCCATTTTGCTTTTATGTGTTCAGCTAAAGAACAAGGTCAAAGACATAAAGTCTTAAAACTTTTAATTAAGTGACAGTGGAATTATTCACTTGCTTCTGGATTACGTTGATGCAATCCAGCATGAAAACTGCTCTTTGACATTTCCCATGACTTCCTTCGGTGGGGGGACGCGGTAAATTGCTTTGGGATGCAAACAAGGGTGCAAGGTGCTTCTAAAACTGTCTACACAGCCAGGTTTACTGAGATGGCAGAAAGGCGCCTAGGCAAGAAAAAGAAGCCTTTCTGCACTACAAACTAGAGCGGTTACGGAAAAGTACACTGCAAACTGGGGGTGGGGGACAAACATCAGGCAAGCACAGATATTTTCTTGAAGAGCTACGCGTGAGAAGTCTCGTGACGCTGCAAAACAGTGGTTCCTAAAACGCCCCTTCTGCTTCCCCTGGTCGATGGACATCGAGCAGCCCCTTGGCTGGCAACACTGATGTGCCCACGAGTACGGCAGATGGCTCGGAAGGGTCAGCGTGGGCCCTGGGTGAGCAGCCCTGCGAGCACCCGGCCTCCAGGCGGGTAGGGTGCAGCAGAGTGAGCCCCACAGCCAGGAAACAGAGCATAAAATGCACGGCTGAGGTAAGAATCAACCTGAAATGTGATTCTAAAAAAGAGTCGTGTTTTGGTTTTCGAGCCCTTTATTTTTATTTGTTTTTATGCTCCTGTAAGTAAAATCAACAACTTCTTTTTCCCCAATAAACAGAAATTTTGCAGACCATTAATCCATAATACGGACAAAAGCCTTCGGGTGCGTGCGGAACACAATGAAAAATGGTCACTCCGGTTCTTCCAGGAAAGCTGATACTTCACAAGAGCAGTAAAGATTTTCCAACACGCAGCAGTACACACATTTCAGTGCAGACCCACAGTGACTGCGTTAGCATGGTAGAGGGTAATGGCTCTGAATATCATTTATGCACACTTAACTACCACTTAGTTAATGTTTATGCAGCATTTTGAAAATGTAAAGTGCTATAAAAATGCCAAATGTTATTATTATTAATAATCCAAGTGATAAATATGACTCAAAATTCTACACTCTATCCTTGTCCTTCATTTCAGAGGGATGTTTGCACATATAATAAGGGCTGCAGTTCAGCAAGACACTTAGAGTGTATGTGTTACTTAGAGTTCATGAGTTTTACACGTAAAGGAATAAAGGACTAACTGGTTTTCCCCCCAAGTTTACTGAGTTTTACAAAAATACAGATGAAGATGGAAGATTACATTGAAATCCTGCTTTTAAAAATGCTGGGTCAGAGCTCTGCTGTAACATTTAAAAGCCTATTTAGCAAGCCATGGAGGTCAACACATTTTAATACTTTCAAATGGATGTAAGAGAGGGCACAGAAAAGCACTCGAAGCCAGAAATACATGGAAGACTGCTCTGTTACCACCGCACCTACCACCACAGCGGCTGCCTGTCCATACCTGGACCATGCAAACCCCCAAACCTGTCCCTCCTCACATCCTCATTTCATCCCTGCCAGCCACCGAGCTGGCAGTCACAGAAAGAACGACTCCCTCAGTGACTGCCCTATTTCTCTAAAACACTTTCCTATTCTTTGCAGCCGAAGCACGGCATCAAAAAGGCAGATATGAACCACCCAGGGGTCATGAGGGCTCCAAGACATGGGTCCACCACGAGTGCTTGCCATGGCAGTGGATTATGCTTACTGCATTAGACTTCACCAGGGAAAATAATCTTTGAGACAAGGCCTTTGGTCTCTCCTTTTATATTCACAAGGAAATCTTCGGTTGCTTTCAGAGAAGTGGCTATTATTTCAAGGGGGTGATTGGCTTGTGAAGGAGTACTAAGTAAATATACGGATTTTTTATTTTTTTTTTTAACACGGGTTTTTCTCAGGTTTGGAGTGGCCTTTGCAATCACAGTGGCTTCACCACTGCAACTGAATGAGAAATTACTTCTGAAAGAAACATCTGCCATTCACCTTACTGGATAACCAAAAGGAATAACAGTTTTCTAAAACAAGATCTTTGAAATATCTTCACTCGCTTCATCAAACTGGATTTTCCAGAGAGTTCAGCTCCCATTCCAGTTTTCTGTTGAAGTGTTTGGATGCTGAGCTCTTGGACGTTTGGTCCAGCCCTTGAGACTGGGGACACAGGTATAGAACACATGGCTAAATCCCACTTTTTGAAGGCTTTCTCCAAGACTTTAAAGAAAACTATCTTAGTTTAAAAAAGGAAAACGAGAAAAAAAAAAAATCCCACAGAGCCACAGAGCCAGCCTGATCTTCTACTTGCTCACACTGGTATAAATCAAGAATAACCACACGGACTTTGTGGGTCTTGCACAAGTATAAAACTGCTAGAAATGAAAGGTTCACATTTCCCAACTTCAGCAGTTGGCTCAGTTTTCTTTAAATAGCTTCATTAATAAATACTTTTGAAAAAAGAGAGAAAAAAAGCACTCTCCCTCCCCCAGTACTAATTGCTAGTGCTCAGATTTAATCTTCAGCATTTATTGTGCTTCACCAAATCCCTAATAATCACCCCAGAAGACTCCTTAACATTGTTGTATAATGGGAAACAAGGGCAGGGTATTACTTTTTCATGTACAAAGATGTTTCATCAGGAGGCCGGATTTCTTCTATGCAGCTAAAGTACATAGAGCCTGACACTTTTAATTTCTTCCGTAATTGTGTCACGAGAGGGGGTTATGTCACCGTGCCTCTTTGCTGAATTCCAAGAGGCTCAATGCTATTCCCATGGTCATCGCCTCCTGCCTCTACTTTAAAATAATGAAGATTTGGGCTGAAATAAATTTGAAGATATCAAATAAGGACCCCTTGAGTTTCGGGGAAAGAAAATCAAGCAGCTTTTATTAAACTTGTTATGAGACCTTTCATGACCACTATTCTCGCTGTTCTCTTTGCTCAAAGCCTTTAGAGAATGGTCTCACTTTAGCCTAAACTCAGCTCTTTCTCAGCTCTCTAAGCCTCTGTAAAATTGAAGGACATTCACTCCAACACACGTCTTTAATAACTCAGTATGATTTAAACTTTCAATCTGCATTCCTGATTTCTGTAATAATTGAAAGGAATGCATTAGCAGCAGAAAAAAAAAGGCCACTTTTGCTTCATAAACTTTACCTTCATTGCCTCAGATTTTCAGTAGTTCTCAATATGTAAGTTTAATGGCGTGACCCTAACAAGAAACGATCAGCAAATGAAACGAACCAGTGTGTAGCTGCTCCACACGGCTACAAGTGTCAGCTGTGGCCTGCCTGCCATTAATTTTATTGTAACTCATTTCTTCAGGTTGAGTACAGCACGATTTAATGTTCCCATTCTCCCATTCCTGTTCTGCATGACAAATTGTTTTAATAAACATAAACCGGGTAATAATAAAGTAATAATAAGCCTAGCACTCACCTTATATCACTGCAGTTAAATTCTCCCATAAGCCAGCACTGGTTACAATGACAATTACAATCGAACCAATCCGCAGCCAGGCAAGCACAATGGACAGATTTAATATAGTTTGTAAATATGATTAGTGTGCTGTCATGTTATTGCAGCCTGGTATTTACATTTCTCTCTGGGGTTATTCACTACACCAAATCAACATTAAATAGTGCTCCCTCCCTTTCCTCTTAAATCAAATATACCTTTCTTTGTGTTCCACTCAGAAGTTAATGAAGAAAATGGCATCGATTGTTAATATTCAGGGATCAATCAGTGCTTTACATATTTATTTTTTGAACAGATGTCTGTCTGTCTGCATAACCCTGGAAGATTTCTTTTGAAATTCATAATCTCCCCCACTTCCACCTCCCCCTCCACGCACACCCTTTAACATCAACACTCGTCTGCTTACTCTCTTATGAAAAATGTTCAAATAATGAATGGCTGTTGTTTACAGAAGTAATTTCATGCTACATTTCCATTATTGCCTGGATTTGTTTAGCTTCTCAAGCTTCCCTATTTCCCTGCAATGAACTTTTAAGGAAATATAACCAGCTTTCACTGTTTATGCCATTATGTTTATAATAGAAGCCGCTCTCATTTGTGACATATTGCAACACTTCATAACTGTGTGCAAATAAGCATCCTTAAACTTGTTAAGGTCAATTAATCATCGTACAAAAGCTTTTTTAGCGGGGCCTTCCACCAGCGCCAGCCTGGCAGCGGCGCGGGGGCCGCAGCACGGAGCAGGGCCCGGCGCTGCCGCAGGCGGTGCGAGCGCTGCCCACGGAGGCCGCAAGGCCTCCCCTCCTCAGCTACTCGATCCCCTGCTGCTGGGGCGGTGGGGACGGTACCCACCACCTGAGGAGTGCCCAGGCACTGGTGACAGAAGGAAGGGGCTGTCGCGAATTAGTGGCGACCGCCCCCGTCCCCAGGCATGGCGCACGCGAAGCCTCGCTCCTGCTCTTGGCGCAGCCCAGAGGAAATGCCCGCGTTGTTTATAGCCACGCTTCCGCTCCCGGCAAACAGGTTCTCGTCTCCTGCACTTGGGATTGAATCAAGGCCTATGTTTGAAATTTAAGATATGCCTTAATCAGACTAAATAGCTTTTCTGCATGCCCCAGGCTTGCCAATGTCATGGTGCCTTGGCGCGTGTAAAATAAGCCTGGTCTGTGTCACTGGACTTTGCCTCACGTTTTTAGAACAACGGCAGTAAACCACCGCTGCCACCTCAAAACGACTGCAACAGCAAAATTCAGCGAAACCTTTAATACTGAAGGAAAATTAAAATCTACGGGACACTCCCATTTCTGAGGATGTACGTGTGCACGCACGCGCCTTAAGCATTCACTAACATTTCACCTACACCGTTTTTTTCATGCAAATTGGCGCATAAAGAGATGCCCCCTGTGAGAAGTCGAGCCCCTAAGCAAGGCCAAAGCCTGTGGCAA
Source organism: Oxyura jamaicensis (assembly GCF_011077185.1). Taxonomy (NCBI): domain Eukaryota; kingdom Metazoa; phylum Chordata; class Aves; order Anseriformes; family Anatidae; genus Oxyura; species Oxyura jamaicensis. The sequence goes on from NC_048897.1 coordinate 61,084,215, forward strand.
AGACCAATAATTAGGTACTTGTAATAATTAAAAAGCTGATGCATGCTTTGTCATTTACTGCAAGTAACTTTCCCATATTATGAGTTTAAGTTAGAAGAAGGGGACAGAAACATGATTTAAAGAAAGCACGAACAGTCCATCAGAGAGCACAGATATTTCATGGGGGATGTAGGTAATCTGGAGACAAAATGGGACGTTTTAAAAACCTAGCTCTACTTTTGGCTTTATTGAAAATGATAGATTTAAGAATGTGACTCATATTGTCACCCAGGGGGCATGGATCAGACTTGCTGAGACTTACTGATATTATTTATTTTAAAAAGTCAAATGTCACAGCAAAATATTTCTGCTAAAATGTGTATTTACTGAATTTTCCTTTCCGAGCTCGTCAAGGTGACAGCCGGAGAGGGGTGTCTGTGCACGTGTGGAAAAAGGAGAGGGGGAAGAAGTGGGGTGTTACCAAACACAAGATCACAGTACTTGAAACATCCTACTGAGATCAGAAGAATTGTGAAGCATACCGAGGTGGTACTCCAGCTATTCATTAACCGCCTGTATCAGCCAGCCCGGAGATTAGAGCTTAATGCAATGGTGAAGTAAGTGTCCATATCACAGTAGCCATGGAGGAATAGCGAGATGTAATGAAACTGAATAGCTAGCCATTGAAAGTTGAAAAATATATTGATTTTTCAGTGCTTGATCACCCAGGAGGCTTTATCAGGTATGAATACTTGGGAGCCATCTGCTAACTCTGTAATGGTATTTTAGGATTTGTGACAGACACCAGCAAAAATAAAACTGCATGTTAGAAAATAACACAAAGTGAAGCCTGCTTCTCTGCAATACATTTGACTGCTCCACATCTGGTTTTCTCATTCCTGCCTCTTAACTATTTTCAAATTAGGTATAGCTAATGTGCAAATACAAATGAAAATTAGCACAGGATTCAATTTCTCCCCACCTTCCATACCAAAGAGAGCTCAGACATTTAGAGTAGCATTTATCTCTACATCAGATTGCATTACTTGTGTGGTAAAGATTTCTCCCCTCCCCAAAGGAAGTCAGCAGGACCCCCCTTATTGTGTTTAGCTATTGAACCTCGTTGTCAACATTTCTTAGCATTCATTTGTGTAAGTCACAGAACAAAAACGAACAGGAACAGGCTTGGAGGCACAATATCTACATATTGTCTGATGTAAATAACACTCCTAGACATGATTGGCATTCTCCAAACAACAATCATTGTTATTGAAATGTGCCTCTATTCCCCTTGTTTTAATACTGAGAATGATTATGAAATCTCTTTGGGTACGATAAATCAGCTGAAAGATGTAATAACATGTTTCAGCTGTTGGAATGGATGTTTGATTACAGCTCTGAGGGTTTTTTCCTCATCTTGTTTCTAGTTTAATTCTTAATCCATTCTGTGATTTAAAAAAAATATATTCTGCACATCAACAGCAAGTACTCGTTCTTGTTTACTGACTGGGGGAGCCGAGCAGGAATCATGTTGCATTTTAACAATGTAGAGAAAATATTTTTCTATTACAGTTTTGGTTAAAATTGTAAGTTAAACTGTCATTTGAAATTATATTCGGTAAATACTTAACTTCAGCACCTATGTAAAAATAGAGAAGATAAAATAAGGAGGGGAAAAAAAAATGAGAGAGGAAAGGAGACTTTGGTCAGATTGTGTTTGATTTCCAGACAAAAAAGGAATCTGCCTTTCCTCCCCCGCCTCCCCCAGCGATCCTGCACGCCTCTCTGCAAGTACATGGTGGTAGGAGAATTAATTTGCCCCAAGATGCTCAAGTGTAAATGGAGGCAAATTAATTTCCCCTGATTTTACACTGTAGCAGCAACACACAAAAGCTGAAGAAAGTCAGACCACGGCACAGAGCGAGACAGCTGGACAGAGGCTTTTGAAGGATCTGAGCGCCTGTATAGAGCAAAGGCACCACGGCTTCTCCAGTTCACTCTCCCAGAAAAGATTCTGGCAAATTATTTCTTTTGCTTAATGTATTTTGAGAGGAAAAAAAGTGAAGGAAAAATAACTAAGGGAAACAAAAGATTAGCGTGTGGGTGGTTTCGTACTCTGACCAGCTTTCGCTCCTGTCCCAAGGGGCTGACCCTGTGTGGATGGGCACACTGCGGCGGCTGCAAGCACATTCCTTGATGTTCTCCCAAAGCCTGCAAGGCCAAAGAGGCAACTTACATTCAAGGCTGGTGGTGGGAAAATTCAGAGAAATTTGGGGCTTCCTGAAGTCTTTAGAACTGCTCAGTGATGTGTTGCCAACATTTCAACAAGAGGCTCCTGAGAGAAATCCCCCTTTGGCCTGTGATAAACCCAGTGCCCCAACAGTGTGTTTGCTTGCCAAGAGGAGGGGCGAGGGATGAGAAAACCATTCAAGCATTTTCCTCTTTAAATGAAAACACTTTCTCATCATCGTAATCAAGAAAAGAGGCTATCCTATGGGAGAGCAACCTTACACCATCCATGTGGGTAGGACCGCGTACGCTCCGTCTCCCTGCCAGGAACAGAATGTGCATTTGCACTGGAGAAATCATACTCTGGGTGGCGAGAAGTCCGCCCACGAATGAGGACGCATGCTCCCCACCGATTTTCCCAGGGGACTGCAAACACTCCTGGTGACCAGGAAAACAGTCAGGGAGAGCCATTAAGGGCAACTCCAAGGTAGCGCTCCTGAGCAGAGCTCCCCGGGGCCTGATCCACAGCGTGCTACAATCCGAGGCCCCCTCCAGAGCCCCGCTCCTACCTACACAGCAGTACAGGGAGGTTTCCCACCCACCTTTACTCCTCCATTTAGGACGTAGCCAGTCTCTACTCTTTAGATAGGTGGGGTTTTAGATCAGGACACAGACCTCTCCCCTCCCCAGAGCCACCAGTGCAACAAAGGAAACGTTTCTACCGCTCAGCGGCGTTACAGAATACCTTTGAACAGGTATGCATTGGTTAATTCACTCCCCTCTTTCTGACCTTTTTTCAAGGGGAAAAATGCCAACTGCACAAAATCCTGCCAACTCCAAGAGGCTTAATTGTGCAGATTACGGTCTGTTTGTAACACAGATTATTAAAAGCACACTTAGACCCTTCACATCCCTCCGTTTGATTCAGTAATAGGTTCTGCATTAGAGAAAAGAGATTTGTTTTGATCCCCTCCCTGCGGGCGCAGAGTGCCCCACACCTTCTGCGTTCCCAGCTCCATCAGCCGCGACCTCTGCCTAAGCGACTGAGTCGCTCCAGGATGCTCTGTACTGTAACTGCGACCGACCCGCGTCGGGGGGAGACCAGGCAGGAGGAGGTTTCACTCAGTCTTTTATCTGGTGTTCTTAAATACAACACGACATACACTTCCCTTACGCTATAAAGAGCAGACTGTCCGAGACGTTCCGAGGCTGCGTGGCACAACAGCCAAACACGACCATTTTGAAAGCACAGGACATCGTATTTTCAAAACAATGTGAAAAATGCCATACAAATTTCAGAGAATCAGGTGAAACACAGAGTCAGAATGGAAAAAATATTCTAGAAACAACTGAAGTGAAATAGTTCCCTTAGGTTCAATACTTTTCTCTCTCTTTCCCAGTTTACTGAGAAAGTAAGCTCCTCCCCACCAAATTAAAAAATAAAAGATGTGAAGAATTTACTCTTGTAACCTGCTTACAGAAGCACAGCTATCACCTTCAGTTCCTAGCTATCACATGGTAGCTGCAGACCAATCTTCTCTGCCCCGCAATTAAGGCCTGCCCTGTAGACCACCACCACAGGCTGCCAGAATCGTTTAGGGTGGAAAAGACCCCGTAGACCAAGTCCAGCTATCATCAGGGCAGCAACTCAGCAGGAAATTTCAGGCCCCTGGTGCTGGCCGCCCCTGCTCTTCTCTGTGGTTGCTCTTCCATAAAGAAATTCAAAGGTGGCAACAGCTTTCCTGGTGCTCACGTGCCACTGGCTGTTTGATAAAAATATTTTCTTCCGTAATCACCGCACAACGCAAGCATAAGTGCAGAATACATCTTTAATTTGAATACACACTTGTAGCTGTGTGCCAATTCCTTGCTGGTGTGCTGTTGATGAGCAGCTGTATGTGGAACAAATTGAAGCAAGCCACAAACTAATTTCCTAAATGTGTTTTTTTTCTCCAATGGTAAGGAAGTGATGAGTTTTAGATGAGAAAGAACATCTATCTGCAGCTCAATGAACTGAAAGCTCAGAAAGAAAACTCTTACAGTCTTCAGAAGTACCCAAGAGTGACATGAAAGTACAACTCTCTTCAAATTTGATGATGAAACTAAATGGAGTCAGCACATCGAGAGGATGACAAGGACGGAGGAAGACCGAGACACACCTGAAATACTGTGATAAACGAAATCAACAATTTATTGTCTTTAACGAAATAGTGCTATCCCTGTGATACATAGTGTAAGCTGTCACACCACTTTTATTATACTTCAGCATAAATTGTGCATAAGTGACAGCTCCTACACGTCCGGCTCCCTGGTTGTGCTTCCCTTAGTGAAAATCCAAGTGGGCAGCAGCGGTGATTAATCCTCTTACTGTGCTGTACTTGAATCTCCTTCTGCCATGAGACACAAATGAACTCATACTGGGCACTCATTTAAGAAAATTAACTCCTATAAATGTGATTTTCAGCCACAAAGAATATTACAGTCATCTGAGAGCCCACAGAGCTCTTCTCCTGGAGCATGGGTTGCCAGCATTTATGAATTAGCTGCAGCGGAACAAGCTCACGGCCGCGCAGGCGACCTTTTGGTCAGCGCGCCTCTTGCCCACAGGTCCAAAGGGACGTCCGCGCCTGGTGGCACCGGACACAGGGCACTTGCCCCTCCTTGCTTTGGCAGCATGTTACACAGGTGTGACAGCATCAGCTGTTTTTCTGGGTAGGTAACTGTTGTCTCAGAGTGGCCAAAAAAGTGGCCTCTATGAATGCTAATTAAGAGAGCAAGACAGGTTAGTCCCATCGAAGCAAGGATGAGGTATATTGTCCTTCAAATTCAGATCAAATCAACCTCTCTTTAACCATCCCTTGATATTAACATTACGTAGACAACCCTGTTCTCTATCTGCTGCGCTGAGCCCCCTAGTAAATCACCTGAGTTTAGGCCTCTGAATAAATGCCGAGTACCATCCGCGACGGGACCCTGGTGGGAAGAGACTGGCCTCGAAGGGAAGGATACCCACTGTCCCTCCCGAAACTCCTGGTGAGGCACGCAAACTGCCTCATTCACAAGCACGATGTTTCAGATGGGTGCCATCTAAAGGTATCAGGGCTCTTAGGCAACGACTTATCTGGGACCTTTGTGGAGCGTGTGAAGGTCCTGAAGCTACGAACTTTGCAACGCCAGATGATGTGATTACTGCCACGATGAGCTACCAGGGGGATGCTGAGAAGATCATGATCATTAAACCATAAAATCAAAATCAAGAATTTTAAAACAAATTGCCTGAAATTTAAAATCACCATCTGCAATAGAATATTTTTCCAAGTTTTCTTGTAAGGTATCAGCATTTGGAAAGATATTTAAAACAACATATTTCGAAGTTGAAGGAGTGAATGTCAATCCCTGCTGATAGCAGAACAGCTATTTTCACTGCATAAGTGATACGCCAATGGCAAAAAGGGTTCCTAAAAGACAGACTTTCAACGTGTCTCCATATTTCACGTGTAAATAAATATTTTTTCTTTAAAATGTTCAATAGTGCTAATTTTTATGTGTTGCAAAAATTCTGGGTTAGTTGCCAGTTCCTGAAAGCAACCCAGAATGACTCCTTGGTTTTAAAAAGATTATTTTTTTGGATTCAGATAGAGCAAAAACTATTTCTTACATGAATTTAGATGATCATTTGACTCCTACTTAGTCCAAGAAAAACAGACAACTATAAAATATCGAAAAATAAATAAAAGCGTTAGTTTTCTCTTTCGTTATTCCCTCTGAAATCATTTGGGTCCCAATTCATCAGAACAGGTTCCACATCCTCATCTTTATTTACAAGTCCATGCTTGCTTTATTGCTATGCAAAGTAGGTATAAAATGCTACTAATTTGAACAGTAGTATTTATAAGCACCTCGCAGCAGTATAAATAATGAGAACTCAAAGGGAAACGTTTTTTCACTCCTTCAGATATTTGTTTTTTGAGATTCTGTGTTTTTCAAGCCCCAAATCTGGATTAAAAGTACTTTACAAATCCTGAACATGTTCATAAACTGAAAATCAGAAGACTGAACACTATGTAAAGCTGCTGCGGGAGGCACGGAAGCCATGCTACAGCAACAGGTATGAAGTCATAATAACCACAGAGAAAACCAATGCAACATAACGCAGCTTCATCTTCCCCCGAAGTCACAACAATCCATCCTGTTGACAGTCACATTTAAACTATCTGCAGCTAAGATATACCATCAAACCATTAACAATTTCTAAAAATGACATGATTTCAAAGCTATGCCATGTTCCAATGCTTAGCACATTCCCTGTTCTGATTGTTGGCATACCCATCATACCTATCTTTAAGCGATTTGCTAGCAGAAATAGCCTTCTACTGAATAAAACAGAGACTATTCTACAAAAATACAAACTGTGAGCCTAAGTAATGGACATCATACCATACAAGCCAACTACATTAAATTTATTATGAGACCTCAGTTTTTGAAGAACCATAAAAAGGTACTATGAGAATAAACTTTCTAAAGTAAATAGCCTGTCTAAAATTTGGAGCAGCATCTACAGTAAATATACAAATTTACTTGAACTTCCTACATTCAATGGGAGATACTCAGAAATTCTTTATTTTTTTTACCATTTTTGACCGGTTTTAAGTTGCAAGTTCTTTATTACAATGCAGAAATAAATAAATTTCTGTTAGCCCATGAACTCTTACATTGGTATTTCTCTCCATCTTCTTCTCTTTTTCTTCTGTGTTAAAATTACTTTCAGTTTTTTACATAAAATCCATTTTCTGTTTGTATGGAGAAAGCACATATCCTCCAAGTATTTAGGTTACGTAATCTGTGAACAAAGATTTAGTTATCTAGATGGCTTGTCAAAAACCATTGCATAGCCAAGAAGTACATTAAAATAAAAATTTTCAGCATCTACCTCTTCTTTCATGGTTGTTTAATTTCTGGCTGGATATCCATTGTGAACTTCTTGAAACTACTTGCCTACTTCTTTTGAAGAAATTAGCTTTGTAATTATTAAAGAAGACTGTTTCCCTAGTTTTTCTTTTCCTACCAAAGCTTTCCTTATTTAGGCATATTATTTCCTGTATCTACAGTCCAAATAGTTTTGCCCTTTGAGACTACAGCAGTTACAGCCTCAACATCCTCTAGCAAAGACTGCTGCTCTTTCCTATCACATCTAAATAACATGGTCATCATTAAGATCAAAATGTAGACTAACTTATAAAGCAAGGGAGAACAATAAACAAACTATCTGATAATTACAAATTTCTCCAGATGAGGGATGTGCACCTTGGAAGCACTGGAAGACAGGGTTTGTTCCCTGCCTGCCCACGGCCTCCGCTCCTGCCCTGGAGGCACGGCTCTGGTGGCTCATGCCCCAGGTTTGGGCTTCGCTCAGCTGGGAGGACACAGAGCTGCGGGGCTGGGTACAACCTTCCTTTGGTGGCCCAAGGAAAGGAATGTTCCCCCTCCTGGTCGGGGCTATAGCTCATTCAGAAAGGAAAAAGATCTTGTTTCTAAAGATGACAGCACCTAACCTAACAAGAGCGAGGAAATACAGAGATACAAAAAGTCACTGCCTCCCACTGCAGAGGCCACGGTGGGACAAAGAACAACCTCTTAACCTACCCCATCTACAGATGCCCAAGGTACTTCACATTTCAATTAGCCACGTCCATGCACAACTGAGAAAGTTGAAGTGTTATTTCTATAATTATTTTATTCCTTTTCTCTCCATTTTCCAGCCTTCCCCACCCCTGGGCTCTTGAAAGAAAGACTCCCAAGAGCTTCCATTCAAGTGGAGTGAAAACAGTGTCAGTGGGGGCTAACTTCTGCAGCACAGGTTGTTGTCACTGATGACCTATTCAACAGCAGCGGCACCAACCAGGCTTTGTCTTCTGCACCACTAAACAAACCAGTGGAAGACTCAGTCCTGCTGCAGAATTAAAGAAAGCACAAAGGGAGCAGGCAGCAGGGTTGAAACATTTAGCAGAAAAAGGGGAGCTGGTCAATAAAAGGGGATGGGGACTGGATCAAAAGGGGCTGATTTACAATGGGACATAGGCAAAAAAGTGGTGTGCACTATCTCACAGGTCAAAAATGACAAAACATTGTGCTCCCGAAGCTGTCACCTTCTGCACAGTAGGGAAGGATCCAGAGCAAGAAGAAACGCAAAGCTAGCAACTCAATATATGGGCAACACACAAAGAAAAAACAAAACAAAAAAACATAAAGGGTGAAATTCTGTGGTGCTTGCAACAAGCTGAGACCATGACCCTCAATGAACCAAACGAAATGTGTAGAGAAGATATTGGAAAGAAGGAGAAAGTATGATAAGGAAGAGTGGGATTTTGGTTAAGGCCTTCATCTGGGGCTTGGGAGAGCTACATTTCAGGACTCTGCCGTGTACTTCCTGTGGGACCGTAACCGGGGTATTTAATCTCTCTGCAATTCAGTCCTCATCAGGGAAGACAAGCTCAGGGAGAGGATATGACATCAGGTGGACACAGTGCCTAGCGCTGGGGTCCCCTAAGCTTAGCCATACCTCACTTGTGTGAAGGAACAACAAGGTTGTTGGCACAGGGGGCTCTGAAAAATTCCAGTTTGAATTTTTCTGTTTTGCAGGAGTTTAAATGGGACATGTTTACTCTTAACTAAGTTTTCAAAGCATTAAATTTCCAATCACACCTTTCTATCATTTTCTACTTTTGAACCACTGAATGCCAATATCTGACCGGAGTCCAGCGAATACAGATATGTGAATGCTACCAGGAGATTTTTCCCTCTGCTCTTTTTGCGTTTCCTATTTTACTGTTTGCTCTTCTGCCATGTTCCAACCCTCCCCCCACTCCCCTCTTCTGAAGAGATTAGAGTAGAAGAGAAAGAGTGAAATTGTAAAGCTGCTGATTTACCAAAATTGTGGGAAAATGAAGCTAAAACATTAATGACATTTGAGAAAAACAATTTGCTTATTTTGAAAGGTTTGGGAACATTTTCAGAGAAAGGGAGATTTTCTCCTCCTTTCTCCTTTCATGCAGTTTTATTTAATTTAAATATTTTCCCCTCCTCAACATTTGCTGAAAGAAAAGAAGCCCAGAAAACAGCCAGAAAAATAGATATTAAAAGACCCCTGCGCATTTCAATAATGTTTTTGAAATTAAATCCTGCCCCCAACTCAAATAATGAGTTAAACTCTGTTCTAAGTGAGCATCCCTACCTACAGTAAGAGGCTTCTGGACGTTGTCAACAGCCTCCTGCACCAGTCACTGAGGGTAGCTGCAGCCACAGGGGAAGACAACAGAGAACCATCCAGGTTGGAAGAGACCTCTAAGATCACCTAGTCCAACCTTTAGCCTAGTACTAAAGTCCACCACTAAACCATGCTACTAAGTTCTACATCTACTCGTTTTTTGAAGGCCTTCAGGGATGGTGACTCAACCCATTCCCTGAGCAGCCTATTCCGATGCTGCACAACCCTTTCAGTAAATAAATTCCTCCTAATATCCAACCTAGGAGAAATTTCTTTACTGAAAGGCTTTACTCAAGGCACATCGTGTATGCCTTGAGGCAATGGCAGCACTGCTTTCCTCTGTTGCAGGAGAAAATGAAGGCGGCAGGTCCTTATGCCCAGACTTGTCGTGCTATCACGTATCCCGGACAGCATGGAAGATCTGCCTGCGTCCTTCAACGTGTGCGGAGATGCACCAAGATCGTTGCCCCCACGGATGCTCTTTGTCAGACCGCGCACCTAAAACCTACCTGAGCTGCTGAATCATCAGCTGCTCCTTCCTACGGTGGTTCCACAGAAATCAGCTCTCAGATCTCTTTGGAGTTTAAATGCCGGCCACCTGGCTGATAGTCTCACAAGTAGCAAGATGATTCCAACAGGCCAAGTTACTAACTCAGAAGCAGGGAAGGGGGTTTTGCTTCCTGCCACAGAGAGGAAAATTTCCAGTCTCCATTTACAATTGGTTGTCATTATGAAATGCACACATGGATGGGCTTTTTGGACGTGATATAAATGACTTAAAGCTGTGATTCAAATAGGTCTATAAAGAGCTTCTGTGATGTTCCTCTCCCTTTTTTTCCCCCTTTTTTGAAACTGTCTCTGCTCCACTGTTCTTTGTAGAGATAAGCCCTTGAAAATCACCCTTCTTAAGGTGTAAACTTGGTGACTGTACGTTATGGTTAAACATTTGATTTGTTATAGGCTAGAAAAATAGAGAACTTGAAATCTCTTCATGGCGTATTAAAGGTCACACAATTATAATAAAATCCTGCTCCAGCAGCTCCAGTCACAGACAAAATCAGTCTCAAATTTCCAGCGAACAATGAAGTCCCCACAGAGCTTCTGCTTCCCCGGGAAATCAGGGTATCTCAGCCTGTGTTGACTTTAAGGATGTCCTGAATGCCCATCGCAAAAAAAAAAACACGCGTTCCTCAACACAGTCGTAGCTCTTGTGGGGTCCTCCAATTGAAAACGTGCTTTTTATTTCATAGCCATTTGGGGCATCACGTTTTTCTGGCTTCAGAGATTTTAAAAGCATGCAGCCGTACTCTGCTCGGGTGAGACACCACCACTCTGAATGTCATTTTGTAGTATTCCACACATCCAAATAAAATAATAGTCATACAGAAAAAAATCTACATCCTCACAATACAAACTAATCTTCAGGCTTCTCATCAAGCGAAACATATTGACAACTGACAATAGGCAATTAATAGATTAATGAGCATAGCTCTTATCTGTCTGCATTATGAGTTTATCTGGTTGTAACAGGATGAACACAACACGGGCCTGTGCTCACAGGAGTGCTGTCCCAGTAGGAATGAGATCACTGCAGCGAGATACGAGTGCAGGATTCTGATTACCAGGTATCGCTCAACAGAACAGCCCCCCCACCCCGCACGCTATATTCTATACATTTTAAAATTATTCAAGGGCAAAGAACAGAATATAATTTACTAGAGAGAGAATTAGAGGAAAAGGTTTGACAAAAGCAGGAGAGATTAGGTTTTGATCCAGGGTTAAGAAGACTGCCTCTGGCACGCTGAGAGTCTGTCGAGATAGATGGTGGAACGTGGAAAAAACTTTCCACCTAAAACGGAGCCTAAAACTGGAGATGGCTGCAGTGCTAGACAATAAAATTAGCTTTAGAAATCCCTTGATAACCCAGATACAAAAATCAGACATAAAGTAGTTTTTCAGTGGGTCTAACCCCTGAACACGGGGTGCTGTTCCCGGTAGGGGCAGACTCTCCCATTCCATGGACAAATGTAACCCGCAGGACCACCGAAGCGCGGTGGGGGATGCTGTGCTTTGGGCGAAACCTGATGAAAGGCAGCCTTCCCAAACGACGGGGCTAAGAAGGCAAAAAGCTATGAATTTGGAGAGCCAGAATACCAGTATCTCGACTGCAGCCTGACGTCTGAGCCCTGGTCCCGCCGCTGTGCCTGCAGTAGTTCCTCCGTGGCTCTGTACCTCCACTCACCCCATTTCCAGGGAGGGGGAGGCGAGCTGTGCTCTGCTGGTGCGCGGAGCCAAGTCCCGTCCGCTTCTGCTCGCGTGCGCAATATCTAAGTTGTCTCGACGGGGCTATTTGTACAAGCAAAGTGAATTTGCCCTTGATAGCATTATGAAGTTTCAGAATAAATATTGTGATGTTTTGTGGGTTGGCAAACACAATCTGCAATTTGCTGTGTGGAAATTGTTGTTCTGCTCCAGAATTATGCGGGCTTTCGTAATGACTAACGACGTGAGACAAATGCAGCATGACAGTTGCATGTTGATCATTCTATATAATTTTGTTCATAGGCCATTTATTGGGTTTCTTTCAGAGCCCAGCGCAGCAAGAAGAAAAACACCAGTACAGGGAACTTTGGATCAGACTTGACATTATTCTGTCGCAATGCGCTGCACAATAAGAACCCAGGGACTTCTTCTGGTTTGGAGCAAGGCTCCGGAGGTGCCAGGGATCGTGGCACGCTCCAGCCACAGCCACAGGGCTGCTGGCCCCAGTGGCGGGGCAGGGGAAAGCCACCGGCAGGAGCACTGAAAGCACCTGAGGACGTCTCAAACCTTCATCGCCCTCACTACAGCTGGCCCTCTGCCGCGCTGAACAACTTCTGTGTGCAGCAGCAGGAGGGGACTCGGAGGCTCCTCTGCACGTACCAGGCTGGGTGACAGAAGGAGCTACACAAGCAAAGAGACACGCAGCGTTATTATATACTGCGCTGGGAAGAGAATTCAGTTTGTGCCTCATTTTTAAGAGCTAATATTCTTTTATCTGATCAAATGGTAAGCAGCACTGATAAATCAGGTTTTGATGGCATATGTATTTGCAAACAAAACTTTATATTCAACCTTTTCTGAGACGATCCTGCAAATCTGTGTTGATATCCTCTGGGCTCATTCTTTAAGAGCCCAGAAAATAGAAGAGCCTCCCGTGTGCTGCTTTAAACTGTGTACAGGCACTTCTGCACTTCCTAATTGAATGGGACCTTCTAGGCATGCAGTGGAAAGCAGCTTTGGAAAATCAGCGTAGAGAGGGACAGAATGTTTTCCAAATGCTGATTTTATTACGTTCTCGGGTATTCTATTCCACAGGAATCCAAACTGAAACTGTGCCGCTGGGAACCGCAGCGTGTCATTCAAACCCATCCCTCACAGCAAGGCACTCTGCCTCGGGGATGACGTGCTCATGGATGGCCCTGAGGGGAAGGGTACAGACAGCATGCCACAAAGGCTGTGAGATATTACTGTTCTTGTAAATCTTCCTTTGGCACTGCCAGCCATTGTTTTAAGCTGGATGCCGCAGGAATAGTCCGGTATAACGGCCTCGTCACTCCTCTTCCCAGGACTGGGGACACCTGGCACCCTGCAAGGCAGCACAAAAGCACCTGTACCTTCTCCTGGCAAAACCACGGCAGCAGTGTCTGGTGCAGCTCTGCGAACTTGCTCCCTATGTCCACGGTAAAGGCATGAGAGAGTCCCAGGCGTTCACGCTGAGGGGGTCTCTGGGATCCATCTCTTGCTGTCTCTGGGAGAACTGCTGACAGAACCATTAAGAAACATCCCCGCCCGTTGGGCTGGGAGATATATCCCAGATCAGGGTGTAGGAAACACGGTCAAGTAGACCAGTTGTGACTTGCTTGCTTCTTTGACACTAAAATGCAGTATAGCAAGGAGAGCACTTACGGACTTTGGTGTTTGTGAAAAATGACGGTAGCACTTCTACAGAATGAGATGAACAGCCCTTTGGTCACAGAATTATTTTTGTTCTTTAAGCAGGTGATGTTCACTTGTTAATTTTTTTCCTAAGGAGAATTAAAAATCATCCTCCTGAGTCTATGTTTGAACACAAGGACACAAACAGCCTCGTTAGAGAAAAGGGGAAAGGAGGGCACTGTCTGAGAGCTGCCATCACCGGCTGGGGTAGAACTGTCAAGAGACATCTGCCTTGGTTGACATACAATGGCACTGCTCTGCCAAGGTCCGTGGAAGCAGCAATGTTTTATACTAGCTAAGAGCATCTGGACACACTTGTTTCTCACTTTAATATTACACTGAATACTTAAAGACGTATATATTTACAACATGAACCATTTTCATGTGGAGGAGTTAATGAAGCCAAGCTTAGATCTGTGGACACATCCACCACCCTTTATTAGAACACCGGGAAAAATAAGGTCCTTTACAAGATCAGCTCAATGGAACACCAGGAGCCACTATCCAAAACAGACAGATAGCAAGGCATTTTAAGCAGCTGCTGAACGAAATGGCTACCCTCAAATCTGATATTCCACCTGAAACAGGCAGGACAAAGGATTTCAGCCACACTTAAGCATAAAGCTGGAGGGGGAAAAAACAAAACCACATATAAGAGTGTTGGCTCAGGGATGCTTTAGACCTAATAGCAAGCACAATAACCATGGTAGAGTCTTTCCTATGCTCAGGAAAGGTAAGGGGAGTTTGTACCTTCTTGGCAAATAAATAGGGCCACACTAAAGGAAGAATTGATTTTGCTATTAATTTCTCCTTTCACTATTGATCTCTGCACCTCCCTGCCACTACACCTGGAAAACCAACTAGCAACTCGACTCAAAAGGAGAGTGCAACACAAAAGAATCAAATGCCAGTTGAAAAGAGCTATCCGCACACTCTCCTCTCACCATCAAAGCACAGCCCTGTTCTCTCAACCTTTTTGGCCCTCTGTTTCGGTCTGCAAAATGGAAATCGCATTCCAGAAGAGAGGGAGAGTCACAGATCGTGAGCTCGGTCAGTGAACTCTGGATGAGCGGGCTGCCCTTCTGGCCTTCAGCATTTTTATGTCTGCAATACCTCCCCGCATGGCAAGTGCTACCTACATGGGGAATATCTTAGCTCTATGCACTGCAGAAGCTACTTAAAATATTTGTGGAAAAACACCAGTTTCAGATACATGACTGACAAGCCTCAAATAAAATAGAGGAGGTTTCAATACAAATATAAAGCTCACTATAGAACTGTGTGACATGACATCAGCTGTGAATGTAAAATACTATACAGAAGTGATTTTTGCAACAGCAACAACTTAAAGACGAAATATCTTTTCCTATTAGATCTCCCATACTGCTTTCTGAGGAACGAATAAAACACAAACTATGTTTGCAGTTGAGGATGTTTGCATATGCTTCATTAATTACTTTGGCAAGGCGTTTGATATCAAACTCGCACATATTTTTGCATAGGCTTAGGCAATCCAGTTCCGATTTTTTTCACTATTTATGTTTCTGAACTAGTTGTGCTCTGCATCATTTCACACCCCCCCCCCAAAAAAAAAAAAAAAGAAAGAAAAACAAAAAAAGACATCACCGAGCTTGGAATTTGAAGTTTTGCTGAGATTTCTAAAAATATTCTTTCAAGTTCCACTGAACTTGGCTGGAATGGGAGGAGTGGTGCATACTTATCTTCATGTTGGAGCCCCATAAAAGTCCTACAGTAATGTTGTCCTTGCAACCCTGGCATCACGCTTAACACTAGGCTTATGATGTGCTACATTTTCTGTAGAACTGTCTGTGAATTTTCAGATGAAATGACTTATTGGAATAGACCAGCCTGTTTAGACAGAATTCTGGGGGCTTTGACAACCTCGCATCTCAACAGGGATCTGATCTCTTACAAAACTGTCTGTGGGATCCTAAATCATCCTTTGGCAAGGAGATGACGGACTTCCTATGCTGCCATTTTGAAGAGAAACAGGAATAAGAAACGCTCATTTTTCTAAGGCAGTATTTCTGAATTTTCTTGCCATCTCCAGCTCTCTTGTTGCATCCCACCCCACAGCAAAACTTCCCACAGAAGGTTTCCCAGCAACACGGAGATGTCAAATATCACCTCCTCTGGTCACCCAGAGGAACGAGACGGCCACGGGGAGGCACGGAGCAGCACTGAGGGAAGCGACACAGCAGAAGGCTCATTGAGTCTTCTCGCGGGGTTTCCCAGCTGCTGAGGCACCGGACAGACTCAATAGTTATTTCCATGTCTAGACCAGCTTTCACTTTGGGTTCAATGCCAGCTACTTGTGGCTGGCAGAACTTAGCATTATCTCACAAAGGTTCTCTGCAACATCCCGATGAAATAGATGGAGAAACCCATATTAAGTGCCTGCAGTGCACCAACCCCCCAAATCAAAGGGCACATCCTCATGCAGAGCAGCTCCTGTCACTCCACAAGAATCTTCTACGTTAAAGAGGCGCAGAGAACGTTTTGGAAGGGAACTGCAGAAGGTAAGAGGGTTGGGGAAGTTGTTTTTAGGTACTTATTTTCACCTTGTCACAAACATAAGTGTGCATTCATATACCTTTGTGTGGTATTCCAGTCCCTAGTAAATACCAAATACCCACAAAGAGTTTCAGAAATTAGGAAGAACTTGCTCAGGGCTCACATGCTCCCCCTAAGAGCACCACATCATTTCACTGAAGACAGAGGCAGGGTCTCAACAATACCCCGAAGCGTGGCATGGTCTACCTCAGCAAATATGTTACTCCTACTGAAAACCAAATACCCATCAGCCTCAACGCAACCGTGTGCAGCCGTTAATTACAGCCCCCAGCATTTCACCAAGCCTTTTACGTACCAGGATCGATGCGGGAGATGAGGATAAAGACCAAACAGTGCTGGAGATGTCCTGGAGAAGGCTAGTAAACAACAGGCCTCCACAGCAAAAGGCGATAGAAAAATCAAATCACGCTGAAATTTATTGAAGCTTAAAGCTGCTTACGAAAATGGCTTAAAGATGAACGATTAATTTCAAACCAGGCCAAATTGAGGAAAAGATGCTTGATGCACACACCAATTTTGTCCCTCAAAGTCAAGAATTGCCTAATCAATAGCAGCGCTAAAAGGAGATGGGCACTCTCAGGGGTACCATTACAAAGAATTACACTGGGTTTTAGCCACCTGGCTCCCAATTGCTTTAATAGATGTCACATGGCTAAAACCCAGTCCAAAGCTTTAAAAACTTAGCCCTTGGTCTTCCTGAGCACCAGTTGCTGTCAGGTGGCAAATGCAAAACAGCAGGAGGGACTGGGAGATTGGCTCCTGTATTGAGCAGCACGAGAACGTGCCCAGGAATTTGCAGTGCTGTCACAAGTGTCGGTTACTGGGTGAAGCAAGGGAAAGCAGGCGAGGGGAGAAGGGGAGAGTGAGAGAAAGTGGAAGAAACTGCATTTAACCCTTCCTCTGTTGGTATGTTGATAGCAGTCTGCATCAGGTACTCACATTGTTGGGCTAATCCAATCAGCCCTCGTCTTCCATTAGCTAAAAATAAACTAGGACGTTTTAGGTAATGCTCTGACTGCTCCCCCCGTTCCAAATTGTGCTCAACATCTTAATGGAAAAGCTTCAAGGGGTTTAAGGTTTTAAATCAAATAAAGAAGCAGACAAAAGGAGAAAAATCCAATCAGAGCAGAAAGGGCTGGCTTATAGAGGAACTGATTTTCTCTCCATTTTCACCAGCACTGAACTCCACAGGAGCAGCAGCTGGAGAGTTGGAAGGAGGCCGACAAAACGGGAGAGGAAGGAAGAGTTTCTTTCACGCTCATATTATACTTAATTTTACACGAGGAGAGGTGGCATCCTGTGAATAAGATCCGGGCTTGACTTGGTTCCTGGTCCTGCTAGGGGTCAGCTGTGGGACAGTGAGCACTTTGCTCCCTTCCTCAGGCAGCTCGTTCAGCTCCGGAGCCCTCTGGGGACAGGAGCAGCCCTGCGCGCGTGGCAGACAAGAAGGGGAGCTGCCTCCGGGCAGCTGCTCACACGAGGACGGCTTCTGGTGCTCCCACAGACCACACGACTGCCGAGCGATAGCAAACGCTTTTAAAAAGGAGGTGGGGAGATATTACAAGGAGCAAATCAAAATGCACACCTGTGGAAGTGGGCGGGGAAAGGAAACAGAGAAACTAAATAAACCAAGGAACTTCAAAAAAAAAAAAGAAAAACTAAGGAAAGAAACAAGCCCAGAACAAAACTCGAGCTTCCAGTTATGACAAGTTAAAAAAAATAAAGAAAAGACTCGTGCTGCATAGCTTCCTGCCAGCCGAGAGAAACCTGCACACCTAAAGTTTGCAAGTGTAATGATCCGATGCTGGTTACAAGAGAAGGAAAGGAAGGGAAAAGCCTTCCCGCAAATAGCAGGTACTTGTTATGAGCATACAAAAGCTACAAAGTGATCTCTTTTGTAGGGGAGCCTGAACATACTTCACACTATGGCCCCTTTCCATCGAACCCTGCAAACACTGTATGTGCTTTAGAAGAATAAAAAAAAAAAAAAAAAAAACAAAAAAAGCAAAAAGAAGCTCTTAGCTAAAGTAAAACTGTATACTGAAGAAACTGAGAGCAATGAGATTTCTATTCAAATAAAGGACAGAAGTCTGATAAGATGTAAGTGTAGAAGATGGTGCTTGCGGGTCTGATTCAGATCCCATTAATTTGATAAGCTTTGAATCCAACCATGAGTGTAGGCCTGGTTCATGCGCCAGAGAATATTTGTGAGTGCTAGTGTTACGCTGGCTTTTCCAGTATCTCACTTCATAGACATTCGAGCCAAACCACATCAGTTCCCCTTAGTTGAGCTGGATTGGCACTTTGGAAATCCCAGTACACAGGAAAGGTTTAAATCCTCACATCTGAGGAGTAAGAGAAACACGGAGTTCAGCTACTGGCTACAAATGGCTCCAAAAAAAAATGAAGGTAGAAGTGGCAGAAAAAGGAGAAACAAAGGGCAGAGAAATGTAGATGTAAATGAAACGGGAAAAAAAAAAAAAAAAAAAAAAAAAAAAAAAGGTTCAACAGGGAAGGCTGAATATGGGAGAATATGGGAAATGGCAGGGGAAAATTGAAATAACCAAAAATAAGGAAAAGAATTAAGGAAACAGAAAACGAGAAACAGAGGAGGGCACTAGAACTCACAAAGGAAAAATGAACAAAAGGTTAGAGGTATATTGGAGGCAAGAAAAGGAAATGGTGAGGCAACGAGAGAGAGGAGGAAGAGGGAGGGGGAAAGGTGTCAGGAGCTGCAAATGGCAAGGCAAAGAGAGAAAATGGGAGAGAGAGGAAAAGAGAAGTAAAGAGAAGGAGCTGCGCAGGGAAAGGACCAGAAAGAGGAGAACAATCCTAGGGAGCCTGCTGTGGTGGGTCGCAGAGGAGTTCACAAGCCCATGCACTCCAACTATTTCTTTTTGATTCTGTGTCATTGTCAGGCTTCAGACTGCAGCTGCAAATTGTTTGTCTGGCAGTTCTGGTAGGTTTGATTCAATAACTCCTATAAGAGGGCAGGCAGGATATCAATGCTGCTTTATTGCCTTTTTCTCTGCCTACAATAGCAATCCTCCAGTTATACAGTATTATAAAGTGCCATCACTGGGGGTTGTATCTCAGCATAGTCACGTCTCATCTTCCTAGGCTATAATAAGCTGGCAAAGGTAAAAGTCTGAAACTAGGTGAGCCTCATGAAATGATTAATATTGAGATTGGTGCGAGGGACTGGCACAGAGCAAACAACAGACCCTCGCTTCCCAGGTACCACACTGAGGGTACAGCTCCATCCTACAGGATCATTGCCACCAGAATGTGCTTGGCAATCTGTGTCAAGTCTCACTCCAGCCTCTAGCGGACAAAGCATTAACGCTCCAGAAAGCTGCAAGCACTACTGGGAAACAGGAAAAAAATAAGCTCCACGGCCCTGTCAGTGAGGTAACTTTTCACGCCTCTCCCAAAATCCTTCGGATGCGAGCTCTTTAAAACTAATCACTCAGCAACGTTTAACATAAGACTGGACCGACCGACATGGTCTTACCATTTTTCCTCCTGGAAGCTGGTCTCCTCAGGCTGCAGGGCTGTCCCTCACCAGGCTGACACGGAGAAATTTCCCCAGCCTTGACTGTGCATGATCTGTCAATAATAAGAGGCTTTCAGTTACACAATGCTGTCAAATAGCACCTTTTACAAACGCTAAATTCAAGTTAAAAATGTCACAGCAAAACAGGAAAATCACCACAGAGAAAACCGCCTGTGAAGCATTTTATTGGAGTGTCTTTTAAAAAAGAAAAATTCCTGGCGCATTGTTCTGGTTAAAGCCACACAAATCAGAAGAAAACTTCTCACCCAGGCCAGGTCATCACAAATCTTGGAAGTAGCTGAATAGAAAGAGGCCCATTTTGTCTGCTTAAACTTTGTCTTATATATAGATATACACACAAAAAAAATCCCTGCTTCATTGGAAAAATGTAGGCGGATGTCTTTCAGGATGCACTTAAAAATCATCATGACTTTATGCTGCAGATTATTCTGTAGATTTCCATCCTTTTGAGTCACACTGTTCAACCTCCTTCTTATTCTTAATAGATTAATTTGCGATTGCTCCCTCGACATTTCAGCCTTTCATGATGGAGAGCAGTTCCTCTCATTTCACTCATCAAGGCTCCATATAATAATGAAAGTTCTCATAGGTCACCTCTATTGCGTCTCGTTTCCTTAACCCCTTTAGCCTTCCCTCCCGATGAGCGTTCTTAAACCTGGAGCTGTCTGGGCTAAGGGAACATAACATTTCTCCTACAGAGGCTACTATGGTTGAATCCATATTGCATCAGTTCTACAGAAAATTTGGGTATAGCCATGTGATTTCAATTCTCTGACACCTTTACAATGTCATAATAACCTGTTTGTTTCTTTTCCAAGCAGTCATACACACAGAACTGCTGGGATTTTTCTCCAATAACCCCAGGTCTCTTTTTTCTTTGGTACACTGAATAATATGAACTCTGCTGTGGTTCACTAGCTCTAGACTTGCTGTTATAGCCAAATAAAAGATCCAAATCCTCCTCGGTTTGCTAAGCATTGCTTCTTACTGTTTGCTTAATCTTTACATTTGGCAGAATAATCAATGCCTGTTATTTCACTTGTTACAATCTTTCAGAATAAAACTGTTAGGCAAGATTCTGAGCTGCTCTAAGTTGGCATGTCTCTAGCATCACTTCAGCAGTCCAGCCTCACACATTAAACAGATGCTTCAAAACAAACCTGCAGGGCAAGCCGCCAATTTGAATTTTCCAGTTGTTACTTATGACCAATAGCTGTTTCCTAAGTTGTGGCCCAGCTTCATGATTTACATTTATGCAGGGGAAAGTCCCGATACAGCCTACAGGCAGGTAGGCGAGCTCACGCAGTGCACAAGAGGTGCAGCTCAGCGTGCAAGAGAGGGGAAGCTAGAGGAGTCCAAAGGCAGCCCTATTCCCAGGAAATCTCCATTAAAAAACAAACCTTTTTTTTTTTTTTTTTTCAAAGAACATTTTTACATTGGATCATATTCGGGTATCTATCTTCTTTAGTGCAATCTATCCATTCCATAGAAAACAAGACGCTTCCCTCCAGCAACACGGCACCATATAAAACAATGCCATTCAGAGGCACGGCCGCGGAGGTTGTGCATCTTCAGGGGACGGAGACAACAATTAGTTCAAAGTAATTCAGCGCTGACTGGGTTGGGAATAATTTCCCAGCAACTAGGGATGGGATTGAGACAAAAAAAAAAAAATCATTTCAAATAACTACGAAGGAGTCACTGGATAGCAACACCTTTCAGTCTCTGGAGACCTAGAATTGATTTGAACTGGTCTACCACTTAAATGGAGAAAAGCTATTATTCCATCACTAATCTCTTGAGCCATTCAGTCCCCCTTGAACCAATCTTTTCTTCAACAAGCTATTTTACATATTTCACTCATCATCTTAGCCCACAATCTTCATGGGAGAAGCTTATCAAATGATTTGTGTGGAAAGGTAAGTACATCTCCCTTTTGCATTTCTGTTTATTCTCGCGTTTGTTACTAACATGACCGAACTTTAAATGTGTTCCCCTTCTCCTCGCCGTATGGTACCCTGCTTTTCTTGCTACCATTCACATAATACAACAATTTCTTAGCAGTTTATCAAAGAAGAACCAGCCTAGAAGCATCTGTTCTAGAGACTTTTTTTCCTGGATAAATATAAATTTATTGCCCTCAAATGTCCTAGCAATCACCGGTGTAATGCTGATGCCTCCTTAATAGCTCTGCGGCCCAAGAAGGATCAGATCCTGGATTTGTAGAGGAAGAACTGAAGCACAGAATTGCTAAGGGTTGAATTTGCAAAAGTAGCCTTCATTTTTGTGTGTGTTCATGGCCACCAAAATGTGGACACTGCACCCACAAGTATACAAAGAAGATGTAATTAATAATTAAGAATGCCTGAAAAATTGAGCCCTTGGTGTCTGATAGCAGGCTTGCAAAAAAATTAGGGCATTTACAAACGGGGAGCTGGAAACGAGGGCGTCCAGTCATTGGGAGAGCAAAGCTCAGAGCTGGGAGCTGCAGTTAGCGGCAGGACCTCACCAGCCCTGCGAGAGAATTAGGAGAGAAAGCAAGCAGGCATTCGCACCCCAACCTCGCCAGTTCTCTTGCTGGTGTTCCACTGTTTCATGCACTCGAGCAGCCTGTTTCATCTGCTTTATGCTTTCTCTTCCTTGAGCATCTTCCCTGCAGTTTCCCGCACCGCTGAATTTCCTCCGCCTCCTCCACCACTCCCGGAATTAGAATCCATGCCTTAGAAAAAGACGCGACTTCTTCATCTCAGGCAGCTAATCCCCCTCCCGCTCACCCCGCAGGTTACATGGCCGGCGCAGCACCACTTTGATACTGCTCCTCTGGCAGCAATTAGAATCAAATCAGCACCAGGCTGTTTATAAAAAGGGATGTTGCTATAATGACACTATCAATTCTTCCAAACATTGTAGCTATTTATCAAGTGATTAAAGTAGAGTAACTTACTCCAGTTTTACTAGCCTATTTTCCATTGGAACTTAAAAGGTTTTACTGCCTCAAGTATGGCACTTGGACTGCTAATAATTTCGATTTTATTACATTATCATATTTTTTAGATTTATTTCTAGGTTTTGCATAAGATTCAAATTGTTACCCAGTTTATAAAATAAGATAAATTTATCTTGGTCAAAAATCACATTAAGATAATTACCTTGCCCTTTTGGCAGATAATTTTGTTTGTAATATATTGAAAATGCTTATTTTTTGTTTTTCTAACCGCTCGTTCTTGCAAAAGTGGCTATTTTTTCCCCCGTTGCAGGCACCTCCGCCTCCCTCTCACTGTCAAGGGCTGTCACAACTCTTCCTATTTCCCCTTCCCAACCAGGGGAAAAACCAACCCAAACGCAGGCACCTGTGCAGGTGGGCAGGGCTGGCCGTCCTCCGGTCATGCTACGCTGCGGTGCTGGGCCCGTGGGGAGGGTTCGTCCCGATTCTCAACGGGTTTCAGGAAAAGCATGCGTGCGGCAGGGAGCACACAGCCCCCCAGCATGCTGTGATATGCGGGGCGCTTCGCTGTGCTCCTGGCCAGCTCCCGGGGGGGGGGCCCCCCCCCCATTAATGAAATACCATCTCAGATGGCTGGCGAAAAGACCCTTTCTTAAAGAATGAGCTGAGGTCACTGCCTGATTTCTTCTCTGCTTGCCCTCTCACCAAGTTCGGTGTCCCTGAAACCGTTTTGCAGCCTCCCCTCTCAGGGCTGCACTTCTCTTTCCACTGCTGAAGGCAGCAGGCTGAAGATAACACTGGAGGCTGCCAGCGCAATTAAGTCAGAGCTAATTTAGTCAGGTACTGAGTAGCTGCTAAAACTCTCAAATCATCAGAAAGATACTAATAATCAGCTATCAGAAGACAGTTGCAGCTCCTAACCCTAGAGTAAGCTGAAGTTTCAAACATTTATTTGGAACGTATGGAGTTTCCTTTGCAGCAATACGATAAAATACTAATCTTCACTGACATCCTAGCTTGACATCAATAACTAGTTAAAACAAAACAGCTAGGTTAAAAAATTATTAAGAGCGGGTGCTGCTTAGTACTGATGGAAATAACTCTGTCACGTAATAGGCTGAGGGGCACTCTGGTGGTATAGAAAAAGCAGGGTGATGCCCTGAGTTTTCACCAGGATAAACAAGGTTATTTCAATTACCCTAATATGCTAACACATCAAGCACCAATGACAGAAGTACTAACAAACAGACACTGGCTAATATCGAAAGGTTTTGAGGTATGATGATGAAAGATGTACTTTTTTTGAGTGAAAGTCTTCATGTTTCTCAATATCTCATTCAGCTTTGCGAAAACAATTCTCTCCCTGAGTTTTCCCCACTGCTTGAGGGCCCAGGAAGGTATGGCCTGCCCAATCTTCTCCTGCAGGAGGAGAAAAAAGAAGCAAGACAAAATGTGAGAATGTCTAAGAGAAGTCCCAGAACGGAGTTCAAACATATTTTCTTGTAAAAGTCCAGGCTCAATGTGAGTTTGGGGTTAAAATGGGGATCTGTTCACATGTTTATGTTATTTCTAGTGACAATCCTTTGGTATAAACAGAGGCAGAAATTCACTCATTTCTGGTGAGGAAATACCTACCTTTCTACTTCAGCGCTGCTCAGAGCCCAGGCGACAGCAGCGTCCCCTTTGTGCCACCCCACGCGTCCGCACAGCCGGGAACGCGGGGACAATAGACACACGGCAGAAGGAAGTGAAAGGGGGGCAGCTGGGACTCCCTGCAGTGAAAACGGGCACGGTTCTACTGATTTCAGTGCAGCCATCGAGAAATCGCACCAACAATTTGTATAAGTCACAATCCAGATGGGTTGGCAACAAAAGTTTGGCTGTGTTGCATACTCCGTATCTCTGAACATTTTTCTCTTGTTATGACACGGCGAAGAAGCTGATGATCATCAATATGGAGTGCATCACCCTGTCCTTTAGCTCCCTCCTCATTGCTTTAGCAACGTAATACACGCGTCCCAAATAAATTAAACACATGACATATAAAATCAGTCCGTGTATTTTGGGGGGTTGTCAAAATCCTGAGAAACCAAAACGTTGAAAATCACTTGTCAAAATGTTCTGGGATGAAGTAGTTAAGCTGTCATCGACAGCTTAAACACTGTTTATTTGAATATGTAAAGCAACTTTTCGAAAACCCAAAAGTACAGAGTGTTGATCAGAGCTCTTTCTCCATACATCTTAATTTTGCTTTCCCGATCTCTTGGGAAATCAAGCTTCAGGTGAAGCGTGAGGCCATGTACCCAGGCAGTGAAGTACCCTGCTCTAGTGACGCAGCTGACGAGACCAAGTATGGCCCTGGCGTTACTACACCACGGTACTACAGGGCTACTACTCGGCACTGTCCATTATTTGAAATGGAGTTACTCTGCGCTTACCTCAGAGCAGCAAGCAGCATTTTGCAGTAACACAATAAGTAACCCGTGTCATCTCTGTATCTACACCTTTTGCAGGAACAGATACAGACCCAATCTAAAAGCAAATCTAAAAGTGCTATAATAATGCTGGAATGACATGCCTCTTAAGCTGTTTACAGCTGACAGACTAAGTGAAACGGTCTGACAAGGAGGAACACAGTATGTGTTGACAGCCTTGCATAGTTCATATTTGAAAGGCAAAATTAAAGTCATACTTTCACAAGGTGCAGAATTCTGCTCACTTGAAGGACATTCCCTTAAGCAAGGCACGATATTGAGCCTCTGCCACCCTCCTCCTCCCGTCTCCCATTTTTACGCGCAGGCCGCTAAGCGGCACACCTCAGAAACCAGGCCTGACTCCGCACCTCCATAATTGCCTGTGAAAACGTATCATTTAGCAGGGGATGGGGATGGAGAAACCGTGAGAGCAGCCATAAATGTCCGCCCTCTATAATTTAAGGGAGCCCTACAACATATGGGCAGCTTTCGGCTTTCCTTACCCAGGCAATGCTGTTAGGAATGAGCAAACATCAAACAAAGGCTGAGTACAAATCCCCTCTATCCACACTGGGGCCTTTCTCTTGATTACAGGATATGAGAGCAAAACATAAAAACATGGTGAACCCTAAGGAAAAAAAAAAAAAAGTAAATAAGAACTAAGATGGGAAAGAGGGAAGGGCTGGAGAGAGGCACTGGGCACAGCAGCCTGGTTTGGTGGTTGCACAGCTGTAGTGCAAGGCAAGGCCAAGCGGTGGCCAGCAGCCGCCCTCTGGTTTTGACCATGCCCTCGCTACCCCTGGGGCAGGCGGCAACCACAGGCTGTCCACAGCCCTCACGGTGGTCAGGGGGTGCCTTGGTGGGCTCTGCCCAGCCTCCTTTGAGCAGGCTTCTCCACTGTGAAAGCTCTTCTTAATACTTGGCCCCTCGTCATCAGAGGCCATGGGAAGCCAGGAGCGTTCCCTGTCCCTCTGCTTTTAGAGACAGCGACTCCTTCGCCGGAGAGCAGAAGCATCCGGGAGAGGAAACCCAGCGCCTCGCACCCCTCTTCTGCGGACAAGCCCAGAGATTCAGCTGCGAGCAACACAAGTCCACCGAGCTCTTCCAGTGAGCCCTGTAGCTGGTGAAAACGAGGCCGAAGTCGCCAAATGCAATCAACGCGCTGAGGCGACCTACCAGCCGAGCACCGGGACGCTGTGTGGGCAGGGCAGGATGGTGGCAGCACCTGCTGGGCAGCAGGGAGGCGGCTCCCAGGAGCGCCGGGTGCGAGTCCGTGCCCGCAGCCTCCCGGCCGATCGCCGCCAGGACCGTGCACAGCTCGGGCAGCTCAGGAGTCTGACCGGTGTTGAGTGGAGGCGTTTTTTCAAACTAATGGAAGTTTTGCCTACATATTTCTTCCCACACATGAAGGTCATCAAATGTTTGTGTGCCAAATGCTAGAATTGATGCCATCCTAATGAACTCTGAAAACATTTTCCTGTCAAAGCAAATAGAACAAGTTGACATCACTGATCCCGGCATCGACCAAAGAGGAAAAACAAACAAACCATCACTTCAAAAACCAGAGGGGTTTTTTGTGCTCCGAGTTCAAGGATGTGAGTCCAGCGGTGCAATGACAAAGGGGAGCGCGGTGCAGATGACAAAAGGGTTGTGCTCACGGCAGAGGCAGTCGGTCTTGAGCAAAAGAGATTGCCCCAGCATCGGGGGCAGAAGTGCCTGGCACTGCCTCCTCCGGCCTTGGTACAGGAGATCCCTCGCGCTGAGCGGTGCTGGATCATTACCTGGAACACGTGCCGCAGGCTAGGGCCTGAGCAGAGACTGAAACCTACCAACCCCTGACAGGAGTTGCAGACTGATTACATGCTTTAAATCAAGCCAGCAGCTCTCTACTGGGCTGCCGAGAAACTTTGTCTTTCCTATCGGCGCTCCCCATCCCCATGGCCACCTCCTCCGTCTCCCAGGGGACCTTCCCAGCCGTCCACCCGAGGCAGCACAACCCACGGAGTGACAACCCTGCTGCGGCCGGACGCAAGCAGGGAGGAAGCGTATCTTACAGCTACACTGCTAAATTGGGTTTCTGGAGATCCAGACTCATTTCTTCCTTCTGACACAGGATCCTCGCACGTCCCTTGGCAAATCTGAAATTGTTCCACCTGGGAAATAACTGTTCCTCCTCTTCTGCCTCTCCTGCTCGTTCAGATATTTGGGACAGGGTTCAGCTTGCTGTGCATGGTTTCTAGCAAAGCAGTGCCCAGTCACAGTCTCTCTAGGTAGCTCAGGGTTCAGTTTACAACTAATCAGAGCTAATTTCACTACCCACACAGCACAGAGGAAAAGACAGGTACTTTTTGCAGAGGTCCCTCAAGCCTGGTGAAAGCACCTAGGTGCTGAGTGCCGATGGAGTTCCCCGACTCATGTCTCTCCCCAGCTGCCATGACCACTTTGTTAAGGAGATTTTTCACAGAAATTGCTACCGGACAGAGGTACCATTGAAAAGCACAGCACTAAAACTGGGAATAATGACACAGGAACCAGAGCACAATTAAAATGATGAGGCACACTAAGATGCTCCCTACATCAAATACATTTCCATTTTATTTACGGATTTAATTTCTGGTTCTCCCATGCTCGCCCTGTGCCATCACCCACGGTTTTTGAACTGGAAGGTATTACCTCAGCTCCCATTTCTCCTAAAGTCAGTTCTAATCTCAGTCACTCTCCAGCCCTGCAGTTTTCCTTCTCCTTGACAAGCCTGACCACTTAAATTTCTATCAGCTCAGACAACGTTTACCCACTCCCCTTTCTGTTCCTATCTCATTTCTTCCCCTTCCAGTTTTTGTGATGCCACAATACATCTATGCCAGCAGGCAGAGCATGCAGAAATAGCCATATAGATCCTGACTATGTTCAAGAAAGGGGAAAGGTTGAAGTGAATAACATCCCGCGTATGAATGATTCCCTTGCTCGCTATATTACAGTGAGCTGCGCTTTCATATCCTGTGATGGATGTGAGTTATGGGTCACTCCCTCACTTGTGAAAATAAATGTACGACACTCGCCAATTGTTATACTCTGTATTACAAAATTCTATCACTTAAGATTTATTCACTGAGCAAACCAATCATACAGACAATACAGGTAAAGCACAACTGCTCTACTACTAATTTTGTCATTGATAGAGACAGATGCAAAATCACCCGTAGCAATAAGGTGATGCTCCATTATCCAGAGGGGAACACTCTATGGACAAAGACTTTATCATATCCGTAGTTTGCCTTGGGTGCAGTGGGCTTAGCATGTGTTAAGTGATGCCTAAGTGATCTGCTGAACTGGGCTAATAGCACAAAACACTCCTGGCTCTATTTGTTTATAAATACATTTCAAGGCACTGATTGAAGTCTGTGATGCCCTAAATGGTCTGGGACCCAGTTACTTGAGAGATACCATCTCCCCTTATAAATCTTACGTGGTAATTCAGGCCCACCAGTTTTTCTTGCTTTCATTTTCTAGGTGGATGGTGCCGTGTCTCCAACAGAAGATGCACAAGCCTGGTGCCTGTCCTCATCAGCCTTTGTGCACAACAGTGCTTCAGAGGACTGTTTCAAGAAGTACAAGCCTGGTCTCTTCCGTGTGACAAACAATAGCTAATCTCTTGAGCAATCTTTTACACCATGTTAGCAACAGAGGGCCTGGCCGTGCCTGGCCATGAAAGCTGTTCAAGAAGCCTTTTTTCTCTTCCTATTATAACCACAGAACCAGTGCAAGGGCTGAAAAATCATACTCTGACATGCACCACCTGCCCAGGAGGTCTGAGCTCCTGGCATCCAGGTAAGATCACCAGGCTGGCAGCCCTTGCTGTTCCCAGCTCCCGCAAGGCCCCCGTAAAACATGCACAGTGCCACCGGCACATCTTAGCTAACGAGAGCGGGTCCTGGCCAGTTGTACTTTATTTACAAGTCTGTTTTCCATTTTAGGTTCATTTTAACTGGCATGAGCTGCTGAAGCACTAGATGCCCTTATCTGCTTTCCTCAAGGGAAAGAGCTACATAAAATACAGAAGATTGCAGGTTTTTAAGATTAAATGTTATAAACACAGATTGAATTATATGCTTTTTATCCCTTTAAGGAACCCTTCTTGTTCACGGCATTCTGTTCCAGGTTTCCAAAATAATTTCTATTTACATTCCCATTTAGAAGCATTTAAAACACAGCAAGGAGAAGATGCATTTGTGGACGTACCTGGCAACAGAAAGCTCTGGTCTGACTCCCAGCTACCTCCAAAACTCAGAAGGTAAGAGGGAAAACACCCGTCTTGTGGCTGGCAGAAGCCTTGGGCGTCAAGCTGCCCTTTCTTCGGTTACACAAGAAATAAAACAATTGGAGCTCCTGAGAAAGCCTGTTGGACAGGAGAATAAAGCGTGGCTCGCTGACAAACTGAAGCAAGAAAAGGGCTGTGCTGGATAGAGGAGGTGGGCAGCTGAGCCCTGCAGGGATGCCAGAGGGGTGCCCAGCAGTGGGGAGCAGCGCCCTCGGCGTGGCCTTTAATCAAAGCCAAAAAACTGATGCTCGGGGAAAAGGGCAAGGAAACTGTTGCCTTAATCTCTCTGGCAGCACAGATGCCAGCAAAGACTGTCTGGTCACCTTCTTACAGGGAGCCTGTCTTTTAGGTAAAGCTGCCCTGATGAAAAGGAAATGAGAGAGACAAATAGTCACCCGTGCGGTAACAGCCTCAGTGAGTTGTTTTGCTGTTTGCTTTAGTTCACTTTTCTACACTGCCTTAAAAGGGTCAGCAACCTTCATCCCAAAGACCCTATTAGAGAAGTAGCTTTGGGCAAAACATATAATTAACCCTTGGAACTCACTGTAGCAGGATATCATTGTGTATGAGAGAGATGTTCATTTTTTAAGAGGGCTGGTACATAAACAGCCCTAAGAAGGTACTCAGATGTTATCACAGAATTTTTACTAGTGATAATTCATTGGTGACAGATATCAACAACAAACAAAACCAGGAACTAGTCACTGGTTCTTCAGTCACCAAGTGGGAGCTGAGTAAGATGGGCAAAACCAGTCAGATGAATGCAGAGTGCTGACAGTCTCCAGAAACAGCCACTCCCAGCGCCAGGAACAGAAGCTGCAGCAGGTGGATGGACCTCTGGCCTACTCCAGGCATCAGCTTTTGTGTCCACCTCCACTTCATGGCTGCCTACTTGCTAGATCTCATGTGACGACCCTTCAGAACCCTAGAAAGATTAACCAAAAGTACATAAAACCCTGGCTGACCACAAAAGCTTAACAGAAAAGTTAAAAACAGTGTATAGAGAAGATTTCAAATGGGAAGTGTCAGGAACCAACTGAAAACACTGCCCGGGAGACTCAAATGGCTTCTGCTAAGAGCCCAACTGACAAACCTGGATGAAAACGACATCCTTGAAGTGACTTCTCTCGCATTCAGAGAAGACGTAAAGTCCCTGGGTCACAGGGACAGGGCAGCAGACAGGAGACACGAGATCCCTAGAACAAGCTGGCATTTGGAGTACTTTGAAGCCATGAGACTCACAACTCTCCTTCAAGACAGAGAAGGTGACATCCTTTGAAATGTGCTGGGCCACCTGCTTACAGCAGCAAGAGGGTGTGCTGAAGATCTGTGCAGACAGGACGCCACAAATTCTCCCATTCTGCCATCATTACCATCAAGAGGAAGCAAGAAAATGCCTCTTTAGCCCTACTGGGTGAACTTCTCAGAGAGGCAGAAATTGGTATAATTGCACTTATTTTGCCACGTAACTAAGTGACATCCCCAGGGCCCTGTCCTCAGCAGCATAACTCACCCTTGATCCTTCCTCATCCAGTTTGAAACAGGGAAGCCTTTGGATTTGATCTGAAGGACCTTCACGAGTTAAATAATATGCAGCTGTGGTTCCTGCTTTGGCACTTCACTACACAAAACCAAAATGTCGTCACATGTAGTGGGGTGAAGGAAAAAAAAAAACAACACACAAAAGCCCCTGCAGCCCTGTGAAACACAGACAGGGAAACTATGCTGTGGGCTCTGACAGCAATAAAAACATAACTGAATTGATTCTAGGGAATTTATTGAACAAAATTTAGTTAGGGTCTTTTTGCTTGGTTTTATTTTTAACGATTGCACACCACTTAATTTTTATGAGCTCGATGATGCCTTTAAGGCACATTCCAGCAGAGGGCCGAGGTGAAAAAGCCTCTCCAGGGAGGATGCAGCAGAAAAGAAAGCCTCTGGGACATGCTGGAGTGGCGCTAATCCGTTCTAGGCATGCGTTCGGCAGGAGCTACTTGCAGCTCTCAGGCTTCCCAGTAGAAAAGCCAATCTGCAGGCCCACGGCTAGGAATTTTCTGCCTCCTTCGGCGCACTGTGGCCAGGAGCGTGAGGGGGCTGAGCCGAACCCTCCTTCAGGTTGCAAACCGCCGCAGACCTTTTTGTGAATAAGTTATCTGAGTTGGGGTCTTGGTTTTGTCACCACCACTCCATCACCAAGACCTGGCCTTCCTCAGTAAGCACAGAGATCACACAGCTTGGGTGTCCTACGGCAGACAGGGCTGGCGTGCTTGTTTCTAACAACTCTTAGTAGCCAGAGAATGTATCACGACCCACAACACCAACAGTATTAAACTGAGGAAGGAGCTGCTCCTCTCACCTGCCAACAGAGCAAGCCGTAACCGGGACCGAAGGTCCCCAAGCCCCTCTGCCCCTCTCCTGTCCCAGTGACAGAGGCGAGAACGATGGCTAGCACAGGAATACTTGGGTAGGGGGTGACAGAGCAATGCTCCTCAGCCCCACAGCACCCAGCTCCTTACCCTGCTCCAGCTCTCCTCCTTCCTGAAGCTGAGGCCAGAGCTCTGCTTTTCTGGAGGCGATTTGCAGCACCAAGCCCCAGGGCTACTGTACCCAAACCTCCCTCCAAGCAGGCACCCCTCACACCACTTCACTTTTCAAACGAGAAGGTGGTACGCTTCTCTAGCAGAAAAAGCTTTTAGTGCAGGGAGAAAACACTAGAAATGCTGTAAACTATTGTCCGTAATATTTGGGATCCTTGGAATAACTTAAAAGTAAATTCCATCAGGAGCTAAAACCATCCCGGTTCCTCAAGTGTGGCTTTCCTCCCAGCTGCTCGCCCCTGTGCACAGAAGCGGTGACGCTGTGCATTCGGACCATCTCTTCTGTCCTTTTGCCCCTCCTCTCCCCTCTCTTTTGGGTCCCAGTCAAGTACTGCATCGCAGGGACAATTTGGAGAGGCAGAACGTGGCCTCCATGCAGGTCCGTGGGGAAATTCAGGTTGAGTTTAGGAACAAAAGTCACTCCCCTGCCTCCAAGAACCAGAAGGAAGATGAAATACCCATCGCTACTAGCACCTTGCACAAGTCCCGCCACCCGGACCACCACTACTACCCCTGGAGCTGGCTGTCACACGCCTCCTCCCCTGCCAACACCAAAGGAGCAGCGGCCGGCCGCCCTCACCCCTCGTGCAGAGCTGGCCCCGAGGGTCCCACGCAGTGGCACGGCTCTGCCACCCAGCAGGGCTCCTGCGAGGTGCGGGATAAAGGAACAGCGGGACCGATACTGTGTCTAATGCGGCACAAGGTTCCCTCGGCACGACGTGCCCCGGCTAATGAACGGCACTGCCCCAAGTGCAAACAAGCTGGGAAAGGTTCTGTTTTCAAAGTGAGCGTATTGCACTTCAATGAAGATTTTTTTTTCCCCCTAAAAAGTTTTAATATACACACTAAATTAAGCTTGAGAAAAGGGGACATTTCATCTTTAATCTATTTACTTCTGAATATTTAACATACAATTCTGGCACCAATCACCAGATTTAACTGGAAAATTACTCACTAATCTGTTTGCTTATTTGGAATAATTGGGTAGGCTGCCAGGGAAGAGGATTTCCTACCCTGTTTAATATCTCAGTTAGTAGTCCAATTTCAGCTTGGCGGCATAATTACTCTGACAGAGCTGTAGCCACAGGGCCTGTGAGTGGGGCTGCTTTTTAAACCGTAAATTATGGAGGATTAGCATTTATGAATTTTAAATCAGGGCTGTGGTAGGAGACACTAAAGCTGCTTAGAGCTTGCAAACCACTGCATTCAATCACCAGTCATTAACACATTCCTTCCCAGGACTTTCTGCAATCACGTTTAATAAAAAGGTATTTCTGATTTGCTTTAGAATATCACAGCTCTGTGTCTCCAGCCTAACACCAGGGATAAGGAGATCCACTTTCCAGGAAAAAAAAAAAAAAAAAAAAAAAGCATCACCATTTGAGCTGACCCTGATTCACCTCCCAAGTGAGATGTTACCAGGCTATCTCCTTTGCTTCATTCCTGCCGTTTCTCCTGCCAGATGGGGAACACGTGGTTTGATCCCTCCTATACTTAAACAATTACAAAAATTAGAAACTGCTGAAAATCAGAGCTGCAATGTGGCTGATCAGCAGAGATCTGAACTCTGCCATCCCCCTAGCTCAGGAGCTTTGACTTGTGAGCTCTCCACTGTTGTGTTTGCCTGTCAGGCTCACGATGAATCATTACGGGGTAAATCCTTCCTTTGATGTAGGCATGTAACTTCTTTTAAGGCCAATGAGAGTTATGTACATGCACTGAGGGCAGAATATTTTATGCCCTGAAGAAGCAGCCTTAGAAAAAAAAAAAAAAAAAAAAAAAAAAAACTACCAAAATCACACCGCTTTGAACTTTGGAGTTGCTCCACTCAGGAGTCTAAAGAGCTCTGAAGCCCTAAGACATGCATCCAAATGCAAATGCTGAGCCCTTCCTCCTCCTAAACATGTGCATCTCTCCCTCTGTGAGCCCACAATTCAGCAAGGTATTTAACTCAGTGCTTTGCGTGACTGTTTCAAGCACTAAAGATACACATAAGAAACCCAAAGTTTGTACGCTGAGAGGGTTTTTGTATATTATACCTATGTAAGTTAATAAAAATAGAGACCCTGTCTGCAAACCAGAACAAATGAATGAATGAAACAAAATAAGAAAAGCAGAAAAACGTGGCAAATTGTCAGAGCAATGCTTGATATAAAACCTTTCACTAAAACCTGAAGAAAACAGACATTTCAAAAAGGAGCCTGCCTGACCTCCTCCCGCTGTACCCCCAGGTAATTCTCCCAGAAACCCAGAGGAGCTGTGCGGCCTCAGGACCGCCTGCGGGAAGGGACAGGAGGAAGTTCCCTGTCACTGCCTGCTGGCAGGGATTTGTGTCCTCCCGAGCCACTCGGCGTTGACCTCTGACATCGGCAGGGTACCAGCCGACGATGCATCACGCCACCGTCAACAGGGCTATTCACCAAAGCAGCCCGATGACTTAAGATCCCCCCAGACCTCATTGAAAATCACTGGAAATTAGGCACTTTGAAAAGACGTCACTTTTGAAAATACCTTTTAATCTCCTACATTACTCGTGCTTTTGAAAACTTTACTTATGCTAAGTACTTTGGGGGCCTCAGTCAGCGAAAGCTAAACCCAGAGACACCAGGGAAGCCCTCACACAGGAGCCCGCTCGGCTCTCCTCTCTCCTCTGCCCTCCTAGCAACCACACACAGCCCTTCCGAGAGCGCAGCTCTTGGCGACACCAGCCCCATGCCAAGAATTTGGCTGGCAGCGGCAGGCCCCCCCGCCCCTGAGACTACTCAGACGGATGGGTTTGCTTCCCTATTGCACCCCGACCAGACTTTTTCTAGCTGACTTTCTTCCTGTAAGGGCTGAGTGGAGCCACCACCTCTCCGCCAAGCCACGAGGAAGCTGGTGGCACCTTCCTGCTACGGGCGGCACAGTCGGAGAGATCCTCCAACGCTGCAAACTGCCCGTGGCCCAGGCCCCACTGAACCACGAATGAGGTGGCGAGGCCTTGGTGTAGATGCGATGTCTGAGCCTGCGGCATATCAGGGAAGAAGAAGAAACACAATCAGCCTCAGAAGCTTCAGCACGCCTCAGGACTCCCCTTGTCCCTCGGGAACCAGAGCAGTGTCCAAGCCCTAAGTGCTGCTCTGTGCAGGTGGGATCGGAGCGCAGCCTGAGCCACCCGCACCTTATCAGAAACACTTCTTCAGACACGTCCATTCATGTCAACCTTCGTGCTGTGGGAGGGGAAAGAGGCATGAGATGAGGAACAGTGGGGGAACAAAAAGCCATTTCAGTAGCTTTACGTTGCTTGGAAAAGCACCGAACAGCAGGATATTCCTCAAAGGGCTGTTCGAGTTGGCTTTGGGAGTGTTACTGTGATCTGCGCAGAGACAACAGAGACCAGATTCGAAACCCTGACAGTCAAAGTCTGACAGGAAAAAATAAACAATTTGGACTGAACTCCTAAACAGCATCTCTAAGCAGCTTCAATTCCTTAGCATTTGGGCAAAGACCTAGGGCACATTCTTATTCCCCCTGTATTATATAATTGCCTCAAAATGTTGGCTGCGGCCAGAAGTTATATTTTAGTCCTCATAAATCAAAGGAAGAGGAATATCCTCTATATTCAGTGTTTATATTGCAATATTTCTAAATGCATTCAAATCCTGTCTCGTCCCACATGGTTTCTGTGGGGCTTTAAAAGTATCTCAAAACTTGCAAAAGAAGAAAACATTTTTTCCCCCAAAGGCAAGAAGGAAGGAGGTTGCACCGTATATATAAGTGACCGATAAAACTTTGACTTGGAAATCTCTCCTTCAGTAGGCTTAATATGCTTCCTCTGCCCGAGAAATGTATAATGTATAAAGCAATCCGGCCTGCCTCCTCCTCAAAGCCACCTGAACAATCTCCTTTCATTGGCCATGGGGCTTTACATGCAGCTCCTCCACACAACCAGGTGGCTCAGCATATGGCCTTGCTTTTTTGCCACCGCAGCTAGAAGCCTTTTAGGTTTGTATAAATCTACAATTAAAAGGTTGGTTGCTGGCAAACAAGAATCAACAGCATTTCCTCTGACACAGGAGAGATCCAGTATTGCTCTGGATTCCTTCCAAGTCTGTACAGAAATGGGATCTTTCTCCCCTTATGCCTTGATGGAAAAATGGTCGATGAAATGCTGTGGACAAGAGCCCCTGAACTGGCTCATTTAAGAGCCTCACAGGTGGTTATAATGAGCATGGCATCAGTAGCAAAACTGCAAAAATTCTGCAGCATACATTGTTCAGCTGGGGAGAGAAGGCTGGAAGGTAAATAATATGGTGATGGCCACTAGCAACTAAATGTTCTTCGAGTCTTTCGTGAAGGAAAAAGAAAATTCTTTGCAGATGCTGCGTGAAGACTGGTAGCACGAGCTGCACTGACTTCAATACTTGATAGACTGAAAAGATGCATAACTTTACAGTTGTGCAAACTGTAACCTCTTGGCATTAGTGAGAAGAGAGCAGAGGTTTCAGCTTGCTGTTCTAAGGAAGGATGAATCCATTTAAGTCTTGTCTTCCCCATCCAGAGCCAAAGACCTCGATGGCTGTGGAAGGCAGGTTATATCCTGCAGAAAACAGTTCCCAACAACCTTGTTCAGGGCACTGTAGTGCCACCGACTCTACAGGCCAAGTGCACCAGCCTGTCTAGTCCTGCTTCATGACACCACAAAATCAAGTGTTTCACATTTGCATACATCGTGGTTTTGGCCTTATGGCACGTGGTGAAACGGCTGTCTCAAAATGATGCAGCATGCTGAACACTTTGACATAGCCTTTCACGTTCGTGTGTGAATTCCTCTTACTTCCATGGAGCCAAGTACTTGATGAACGACAGCTGAGCCTATTTTCATTAGTGTTCAGGGGATGGTTAAAGAGTCAAGGCATGCAAGTCATTTCTCATGTACACCTTGATATACCTATAATACTGTAGAGAGCATAATCCCATAAAGCCCAAGTTTGAAATAATTCTCTCGTTGGAAAACACAAGGGACACATCACTGAAAAATATATTGGCCAGGACTGTAGATCTGCAGAAATTCTGTGAGACAGGAGATCAATGGGCATGCCACCTAATCACACCCCAGGCAGCAAAAGCCTCAACATTGTCCTGGAAGCACTGGAGTCACAGGAGAAGTTTTGCTCTGGTTTGTCCCTCACCGTTACAGGCAGAAAAAGGAAGGACAAAGGCCCTGTACACCCTGGGAGGACACCCAAGGTAAGTCAGAAGTGCACCATTCAGATACCTCCCTCACAGAGGGTCAAGTCTCGTATGTTCTTTAAATGTTAAAATTCTTCAGGACACATTTGTCATGCTATAAGAGGTTGGATGATTCCCTTTGCCTCCTGGTTAAAGTTGGGGGAAAACTAGGGAGGCAGGGAGGAGAAGGGGAACCAGCACAGTGAATCTCATATGGCAAAGTGATGCAGCGTAAGGTTTGAGGTTCATTTCCTATAAACGGCTTGGTGCACATCGGTAATAACATGGTCTGTGTATGAAATTGGCAAGTTTTTACCATGTTGAGATGAAAAACCACTTCAGTTGCAAACACAGTTTCCTCCTCATGTATCTCCTTGTACATAACGAAGACAGTCTCTCTCCCACGGGCGAGCTGAGAAAAACATCGAGTCTTTGTTCCTTTGCCAATATCTGCCAGATGGTACCAAGGCAGATATGCCTAAGCATCGGAATTATGCTGCTGAGGGAAATGGCCCTAAGGAAAGCAGAGTATAGCAGTAGGGTCTTTGGGATGCAGCCCACTCCAGCATCACCCCCCGAGCATCAAGAGCGATGGGATGCTCCCTGTGCTCTTCCTAAAGCTTCTGCCGTTAGCGTGCACAACTGTGGTTTCTATCTGGTGTAGCTGCAAAAAGCCCCCTTAGCCTTCCAGGTTTCAAAATGCAGAAAGTTTGAAGAGTAAAACACCAAGGTTGCAGATTAAAAATGATCTGTTGTGCCGAATGGATCCCGAGTCAGATCCACAGCCGCTGAGACTGACTGCAGTGCTGCTAGACTGATTTATGCTGCCTGAGGATCTGCTCCTCCACAGCTAGTGACATCTCAATTTCCTTTTTAATAAGCAACAGGCCCTCGTATAATGGGAAATATGGAAGGAGAGATGTAAAAGCTTATAATGTGAAAATTGGTTATCATGTACTTTAAACTATTTCCTGCTGTGCCCTTTGTTTTGGTATGCGTGTTTCATTTCATTACTCCGAGCTGTTTCACCATCTCTGGACTACGCTATGAAATACATTAATTATCTCATCAACTCTGGGGCAAAACCTTCAGTCCTTCTTAAAAACCATATTGACTAAAACCTGTCTTGGGCTTCGTTAGGGATTCTGAGTGTGATGTGAGAGGACAGGACTAAAGCTACATCACAACACACTCCACTTAAAGTTTTGGTTCTCTTCGTGCTGCTTCAAAACTAAACACACACACACACACACACACACACACACAGCTCAGTGTGGTTTTGCCTTTTTTTTTTTTTAATGTTTAAAATAAAAATTGTTCTCAGGTTCCCATCTCATATGTCAAAGTGTGAACCCATAAGAACTTTTCAAGGTTTAGTCATAAACTTCCAGAATAGAGGAGAACAGAACGGAAACGACAGGTAACTTTACTTATAGCCCTGCAAGAAGGTGCTATAGAAATATGGCAATGTCGGCATCCCGAATTAGCCTCTATATCAGAAAAAAAATGATCTACTATTTTTATTTCATAAATAAATCTTAATTAAGGTAGCATCTTCTCAAAGCATAATGTAGAAGAAAGTAGGAAAAAAACAAACAACCTCCACGGTCTGTGTTTCCCACACTCCCACTTTGAATTTAGGATCGGGTTGGGGTCATTTTATAAAGAAAATAATGTTCCAGGCCCATCACAATTTGTGAAAGTCAGGTTAGAGTAAAAGCAAAATTCCCCACTGTCCTCACAAGATTTCTTGCCCTGTTCTTTTGTGAATACGCTAGAATGGGTGATGGATGGGAGGCTGCCCCTTTCTAGAGTTCTTGCTGTGTTTTGTGATAACTCATTATATTTCTTTCTTTACAAATAGCCCCATTAACGCTCCAGAATTGAACAGAATCATAAAGCTTGAAACATCCCACTCCCATTCCAGTAGAGCTAGAGGTATTGTTTCATGAATTACAGAGCTGCCAAAACCTGATTTATCCAAGCGAAGCCTTCAAAGCCAAGTCACAGATATTTATATATTTATTTAGGATTGTAAGAGAAAATACTTTTTACTGAGATAAGGATGATATAACCTAGCTAGAGATTTATTTAAACTGAATTATATGTCTTTTATATTTCTTCAACAATATGGTTGATGGAAACATTTTAGTCCTCGTTGTTTTTGGTAGTTTTTTCCCCCCCTTTTTTTTGGCTGAAATAAAAATCTTATTAAACCATTTATAGAAAATTTACAAAACAGAAAAGAGTCAAGCTCTTTCAAAGTCCCGGTGGCCTCAATAAAACCTTATATATTCTGAGATTAGAAGCCACTCTTAGTCAGATGATTCTAAACAAGACTACTATAATCCTCTCTGTTATGGAGATATTTATTTTTGTCTGAAAAACTTCAAAGCAGGCTGTGACAGATAATCAAAATCAAAATTTGCATTCCAATGAGAGTTTCTTTTTGACAAAAAGAAAAAATAATTCTCACAGTTCTTACTTGAAGTTATGGGGAGTTGAAGCGTGCATTTTTTTTGCCTTTTTTAGTTTCTTTGTTTTAATATACATCCCATTATTCAGTCAAGCTTTTGCCACTTTGAGGCAGAAACGCTGCAGCAAAGCAAGAAACACATCATTAAACCTCAACCATTTCATCTTCCTTTAAAATCTTTGCCAGAATGAACCAAAGAGTCAGGGATCACTACCAACACACAGTCCTACAGTGGCCTTCCTTGGTGGATACTACATGGAGACGTAATGGTTTCCTCGGGGAGCCAGGGTTAACTTCCAGTCTCAGCTAAAACTGCCCGGGAAGCATATGAGCCTACTCTAATTCATGACCCAGTTCTATGAATATTTTTCCTACTTGTGCTAGGGGCGGCAGTGGGGAGCTCTGTCTGTGGGCCAGGACCTCAGCGTGGCAAACTCCTCGTCACAGAAAGTACCTGATGCTCCAGAGACATTTGTGACCTCTCTTTTGGGGCTGCAGAAGACCTCCTGTGCTTGCAAGCATGCATGCACGCACACACACAGCGGGACTGGTGGGACGAATGAATGCCAAAATGGTGATACCGATCCCTTTCCTTATGCAAGGCCACTTCAGGAGTGCTGCTGAAGCACACACACACCAAAGTGCCCACACACATCACATAGGGGATTGCTGAGATTTTGTCTACCTGTTAACAGCTTACAGAAGTGGAGAACGTGCAGACAGAATCACAGAATCACAGAATAGTCTAGGTTGGAAGAGACCTCCAAGATCACCGAGTCCAACCTCTGACCTAACGCTAACAAGTCCTCCACTAAGCCATATCCCTAAGCTCTACATCTAAACGTCTTTTAAAGACCTCCAGGGACTTTGACTCAACCACTACCCTGGGCAGCCTATTCCAGTGACTAACAACCCGTTCAGGAAAGAAGTTCTTCCTAATATCCAACCTAAACCTCCCCTGGCGCAACTTTAGCCCATTCCCCCTCGTCCTGTCACCAGGCACGTGGGAGAATAGACCAACCCCCACCTCGCTACAGCCTCCCTTGAGGTACCTGTAGAGAGCGATAAGGTCACCCCTGACCCTCCTTTTCTCCAGGCTGAACAAGCCCAGCTCCCTCAGCCGCTCCTTGTAAGACTTGTTCTCCAGACCCTTCACCAGCTTCATAGCCCTTCTCTGGACTCGCTCGAGCACCTCCATGTCCTTCTTGTAGCGAGGGGCCCAAAACTGAACGCAGTACTCGAGGTGCAGCCTCACCAGAGCCGAGTACAGGGGGACAATCACTTCCCTGGACCTGCTGGCCATGCTGTTTCTTATGCAAGCCAGGATGCTGTTGGCCTTCTTGGCCACCTGAGCACACTGCTGGCTCATATTCAGCTGACTGTCAACCACTACTCCCAGGTCCTTCTCTGCCAGGCAGCTTTCTAACCACTCCTCTCCCAGCCTGTAGCTCTGTTTGGGGTTATTGCGCCCCAGGTGCAGGACCCGGCACTTGGCCTTGTTGAACTTCATGCAGTTGACCTCGGCCCATCAGTCCAGCCTATCCAGATCCTCCTGCAGAGCCTTCCTACCCTCGAGCAGATCGACACACGCACCTAACTTGGTGTCATCTGCAAACTTACTGAGGGCGCACTCGATCCCCTCGTCCAGATCATTGATGAAGATGTTAAAGAGGACTGGTCCCAGTACCGAGCCCTGGGGGACTCCACTAGTGACCGGCCTCCAACTGGATTTGACTCCATTCACCACAACTCTCTGGGCCCAGCAATCACCGGCAGACTCCTCATCACCAAGTTTCTTCAGCTAGTTATTTAAACCACATGTTAGGAGACTCTTTCTGAAGAAGAACTTGGTGGAAGTGGAGCAGAGCTGCAGGAGGGAGAACAGCAGCACAGTAACCAGGGTGGTCTAGCAGCTCTACAGCTCTTCTGCCAAGAGCTCCGGAAAGGACCGTGCAGAAACACCCTCAAGCTCCCACGTACTGTCGTGGTGGCTTCATGAGACAGGAATCCACTTTGGCTCCTGAGAACAAGCGAGGTGCCAAGAAACTAGGTCCTCTCCGGCGGGACTCCAGCAGCAGAACGACTGCTCGTGTTTCCTTGGAACAGCCCGGAGAGGCGGCCGCTGGCACGAGCCCGCCAGCGCTGGGTGGCCGGGGCAGCCCGGTGCCAGGCACTCGCTGGTGGGCGGCCTCGCGGAGCAGCCCCTGCTCTCCGCGCCTCTCCTGCACCGCGCAGCCCTCGCAGACGTGGGCAGTCTGGGGTGGGACACGCCAGTCGGTACCTCCTTTGTTATGCAGATGAGATACTAAAACACTTCTTAGATGCTCTGAGGCAAAGGGGCTGACTACAAACTGCAAAATCGCACGCAGTGTGGCAGGCCATTCAGCTGCTCCAGCCAATCCCTTTCCAATTTGCTGGGATTATTTTTACATTTCCTTCCCAGGCAATACAGCGTGGCCCACGGTGCTTTTCATGCAGTGTAGTGCAATTGCTTTTTTAGCATGTCTCTTTATTATTATTATTATTTATTAATTGCTTTAATAGTGGTCATTCCGCAACGAGTACAAAGGAAACTTGAATAAAAAAAAATTGTGACTGCACATTGCACGGGCTGCTTTGATATTCTGATCTCACCCCATTTAAGTACAGTTCTTGAACGTGAAGGACAGTGGTGTAAGTCAATCTCAGTTAAATGCTAGCTTTGCTCATTTAACGATGCAATGGGCACACTTGGCAGTGTTCACTAAAATCTTGTTTGATACCAATTAAGCCCTAAAAAAAATCCATTAATAGTCTGAATGCTTCTCAAACTCACTCCGCAATTTATTTTGAAAGGACTCAAACTCAGATGAAACTGCAAAAATCTGCCAGAGATTCAGTGAAAAGGGGCTGATTTGGAACAAATGGTGGGTTTAATAATGATAAACCTCTGCATACCTTTAAAGTGGACTCTAAATCTGTCTCTATCCTCTTTACACCTTCAACTTTATCCTGCATAAAGCATTAAGCACAATTTACTTCCTGGAAGTCTCTCTTATAATTGAAACTTTCTTAAAGAGCTGCTGAGCAAGAACAGTGAGATTTCAGAGCGTGGCTTCCCTTTCCTCGGGTACACCACCGCCATTTCAGACGTTCCACCTGGGGTCTGCTCAGCGTCAGCCTTCATTTCCACAGGAACGCATAGCCAAAACACTTGGAGGAGAAGAAAGAATATTTCCTCATGCCCCATGCTATCGTACTACCTCATTGATCAGCAAGCGCTCATTTCATGGCTTGCTGAAACATAATTTTTGAGGCCATTTACTCCTTTGGTAAGGAGGGCTGCTTGTTTTTATCTTTTATGACAAAAAGATTGCAATAACTAGATCCAAGCCTGAAGCCTGTCTTGGTTTATTTTAAGTTTTTTTGGGGGTTTTGTTTCTTAAACTCCCTCAGGTCCTAATTCCTGCTGAATAAGAGCATGCTTACATCTCACTTGCAAAAGTACACCGCAAGAATGGCTTGAAAAAACAACCTACGCTAAAGCAGAGCCAGCATTTTTGCTGAGGGCTGACAGAGGACACCCTTGGGACAGCAGGACCCTGATGGAGAACATGACAGACATCAAGCAGAACAACAACCACTTTTGGGGAGCTGCCCTGACAAAGCTTCAAGTGGCACCAGGGTATCTATTATGACTGCTCCTCTATTTCTAAGCAAAATGATATCAAACACACAGAAAAGACAGCCAATAATGAGAAACTTGCAGCTGTTCTCGAAGAAAGAAAGACTTTTTTTT
Organism: Oxyura jamaicensis; assembly: GCF_011077185.1. Classification (NCBI taxonomy): domain Eukaryota; kingdom Metazoa; phylum Chordata; class Aves; order Anseriformes; family Anatidae; genus Oxyura; species Oxyura jamaicensis. Next base: position 61,127,635 of record NC_048897.1, read on the forward strand.
ATTGTACCCCAATCCAAAATACTTTAAACCAGTTTTATCAATAGCGATAAATCAGTATGATGATATGATGTCTCTTTAATCTTTTCTAAAACAAAATTTTTTGAACTTTTGAGCATGGCCTTCCCAAATGGGTTAGGTCTTCTAAGACAGCATCAAACCTTCTTTTCCTTGCTTCCCATGTCAGCCCGAATCCCAATAGTTATGAAGCATAAAAAAAAGTTCAAAGTAAAATATAAATTACCATCCCCTTCAAACACAAGTAGAAGTCTTATTAAGTCTCTAGTGCTTGAATCACGTCCCATGTCTGTTCTTTAGACCTTTCTTCCTTTGTGAGGCATAAATGGACACATCTTATTGATTTTCTTTCAACCTGGATCACCTCGATTGCTGTGAATATGGCAGACAAATCCAACTCATTCTCCCGCAGGGAACGAGGAAGAATGCAGACGAGAAGCTGGGGAAAGTCTTCTCACAGTGGGATACCAGGAGTCATTACGCAAAAACCCAAGTCTAACTGCTTGTAATTCCAAGACCTTTTTCTTTTCAGCTCCTTCAAAAAAAATTTTTTTTTTTTCTTTTTTAACGCTGAGAGCTCTTTCTTAAATTTTTTATGAATACCATTTTGGCTACGGTATCAATTTCTAAGGGTGTTTTTGTTTAAAAAGAGAAGTATCAAATAGGCCAGCGATGGCTGCAAACCCTGATAAATACATATAGTTAACGATGAATGAATGTAAACAGACACTGGCCAGAAAGTCAGAATCAGAGAAAGCATTGTTTGAAGCTTGACAAAAAAGCTAGTTAAAACTTTTTCCTTCTAACTTGGCTACACTTTGTATTTTTTTTTTCCTCATTTATAGACTTACTTTTCTAAGGACAATTGTATGAAATGAAAGGAAGTGTAAAAGTAGAAAGATTTTTGTGCCTTACACCAAACCACTTACTGTACATGAAAAAGGGATTTACTGAATCAATTTAGTTGTGTAGGGTTTTTTAAATCAAGTGAAAGATTTCAGTGAAGTGGAAAAAGGTGGCAAGAATGTGCAGCACCCCAAGCTTTGCTCCTAAAAGCAATAGAAAAGACACAATTGAAATGCAGTGGGACCTCTGTGGATGAATTAGATAGAATGTGTACAGACACTTTGCAGTGACAATCTGCTTCTGAAAGGGATATATTAAGTGCTAACTGCACCGAGGACGTAAATTGAAGACACGATATCCAAGGACTAATTTCAAAGCACTCCTTGTTAAATGAATTGCTGAAAGTGCAGGGTTTAAAAGACTTTGTTTTCTGTTAAAGGATTTGAACTACACCTACTATGAGCAGACTGCACCAGCAAACTAATGCTAACATAATAAACCCACCACTGTCTCATTACCATCCCCTCAGTTCATCACAACTGTAATGAGCTGGATTTCTCCAGTGGTTCTCAACACCCCATGCAAAGCACTCTGCCTGCATTCCGTCTCTACCACACAAAATTAGCATCAATTTTACAGGGGAAAAGTCTAGATCAACAGGAGTTTAACCATATAAAACTCCAGAAAATGAGATCAGCAGCAGCAGCCTTTTAATGTTTTTTAATGAGACATTTAGATACCAGTAAATATATTTTTAGTTATTTAAAACTGGTTTTGAAAAACGTAAAAACCGATCTCAGAAGATGCAGAAGGAATTTTAACTTTCTTGACATACAAGTTTTATATTGGCCTCTAGTTACCTCATTTCAGAAAGTAATTCTGATATCAATACGGATGGAGCTTGGGGGATATCTTGGTATAATTCTTCCCACAAATATCCATCCAAGTAAATGATGCTTTTAGTCAAAATTCACCCAGCAGGCTAGCACCAAGCCCTGCATCACCTCTGCGCTCTCCAACTCTGTGAATACTCAATATATTCACTGATGAGAAGGTCCCCAGGAATACTGAGGGAAGACAAAACACTGCAAACAGCACGCATAAATATTTTGATGGCAGATAGCGTGTTGTTCGTAGCACGGTACTTGAATACAGGAACCAGGGATCAGTACGAAGAACAGAAAAAGCACAGTTAGACAGGAGGCCACGACTTGTGGATGTATGAAAACTATCAAATGAATGGCCTGTTCTGTAACTGAGAAATTTCCTCAAGAATCAAGACTACAGATGATTCCACAAGAAGAGTCAAAGGAGCAGTGACTGGGATCAAGCCCAGTAGCCACAGCACTAGCCAGAGATGCCCAGAGACACACTCAGGCTTTCTTCCACCTTGGGTTTCTTGTATAACCTTGAACACATCATTTATCTCTTCAGTACATCAGGTCCTCTAGGTACACATGAATATTGTAGGGCGTTATTCAAATACTGCAGTAGTGGGAATTACACAATAATCTAATATAGTAATTTCAAGATTGGCTGTTCAGAAGAATTTAGGCATATTTTCCCGGTTTTAATTTTTAATAAAGACAGTAAAAGCAATGCATACAGCTCATAAGATCCAGCTACAGCACCTGGTAGAAGAATCCAGATGTTCCTCCTTCCAACAGCATCATTAAACATGAGGCTGATGTGAAATATTTATAATGAAGGTGAATCATAGCCCACAGAGGAAGAATCTAGGGCTGTACCTTCCGCTAGCATCAAGCACAAAAATGCAAATACACCGAACAAATAGTGCATTAACTTTCAAATCACACGTTCTATGTTTCACAGTGTAAGGCACTGCTTAGTCCTGATGCAGGTGACAGATGGTAGCAAGAGACCACCAGTTTGGAACAAAGCATAAAGACCAGATTTCAAAGGAAACGCACCCAAAGGCCCAGGATGTAAGAACCCAGGACTGCCAGTGACCTCACAGGGAAGGGAGTCGCCTTCCCCCTTCCATAGCAAAGGGCATCGCAGAATCCCTTTCTCAGATCTACCGGTTCCATCTTAAAGTTATTTTGGTCATTTGTGCCAATCACTCTCACTAAGGCTGTTCTGATGATTAAAGATCTCCTTATTTACAGACCGTTATCTCCATGTTCAGTTCAGACCTATTCATTCCTGAGCCAGCACTGACCCCTGATTTAAACTGCTCTTACCAGCTCCCAGTGTCTGCCCTTTACAAAAAATACTGTCTTCCTCCAAGCTTTTGTTCTGCAGAGCTAAACAAGACAAGGTGTACGGTTAGGCTCTCCATTTCTATTGTCATCCTCACTGCCTCTCTGCATCTCTTCCATACCCAAGCAGTCCTTAAGCATGGGAAACACAACTGTACGGTTGCCGCATGCCTTGCAAGGCGATTCAATACCTTCTCCTTCTCTACCAGCAAGACTTCATCGTGTGCATCCAAGAGCCATTTCAGCCATTTCCACTGCCATATAATGTGGACAGTTCATAACCATTGACTTCGTTGCCTCTGATCCTCAGCTCATTAGCTTACAGCAGATATCTTATTACTAGTCCCAGGCTGGCAGCAGAGCAAGGCAGAGAATTTGCATGTGCTGACTGCCATTTCGGTTCTGCGTTTCATTGCACTCCCCAAATCATTCAACAAGCTGAATTACCATCCCATCTACATACTCTCCAAGCCTTTCAACTTTTCTTAAAGAACAGTAATTCACACTTTCTGGTGCCCCAGTGAAATATAACTCTCTCAGAAGCACCTTTATGAGAAAGTAATTAATACTGTTGTACATGATTCATAAACCCTGCGTAAACAGAGACGAACAATTTCCACTTTCATAGGCAGATCTAAGTAGCACACCTGCCCAAGAGTAGAAATCCATACAAAACACCAACCCATTTTCCATGCTCTTGTCATCCACGCTCAGAAACCAGAACTATTTAGAGGATGAACCACTGACTTGCACATTTCTTCTGTAATCAGGTAGCATAAATCTCATTACCTAAGGAGAAGAACATGTGTAAAGCCACACGTGTATTCACAAGCACATTCACGACAAGGAAACAAATGAACTCCAATACCCAGCAGGTCCCCTAGAAGCTCTGAGAAATGTTTAAGACAACCTCTGTCCTCAAAAAAATGCTTAGCAACTGTGACAAGACTTTAGTGCTGGGTCAAAATTTGCTGTCCTCAATTTTAAAAAGTGTCTACAGCCAGGCATGGAGTTAGTGTTAAACACATTTTTTTTGTTGTTGAATAAAGTGTAGTATTTAAATAAAATAAGAACTGCAGCTCCCCTTTTTGTATAAACTGTAATTTAAGAACTTAAATGGAGACTGGATTGAAAATCTAGCAACTATTTAAAGCATACTATCAGACAGAGCTGTTGCCCAGGAAATTCATTTAAACTATCCACTTTTAAAAAAAATCTCGTACTTGATCATCTGCAAAGTAAAAGTGCTGTTTGGCACAGAAGCTGGTATTGAAGAGTCCCAGGAGGCCAAGGAAATTGAAGAGACCTGGAATCCTGCCCTTCTGTTACAACAGAGGTGCACAGCGAGCAGAAATGTTAGCACTGCTCTCCTTTGGCTTTTCTATTGGTATCTCCTTCTGGGCCTTTTGCACATATCTTTCCAGCAGCTACTTATTTGCTTGTAGTGGTACCTGCTCTGGTTCTTCTGCTTCCAGATCCAGTTCTAAAACATATTCTGGATCTCATGTCACTTCTTACCTCCATTAATACTGCTCCTTTTTCCTCGTATGCTTGACCTCAACCACGTTCACTGAAGCTGGTATGAAGACTCCAGTCGGCATCAGTTAGCACTGAAGCACACTCCGGAAATCTGGCCTTTGATAGGAAACAGTCACAGAACGGAGGAGGTTGGAAGGCACCTCTGGAGACGGAGCACTCTGCTCTGCTCAAAGCCGAGCCAACTACAGCACATCAGCCAGCGCTGTGTCCAGTCAGGTTTTAAGTATCTCCAAGGATGGAGACTCAACAAGCTCTCTGGGCAACCTGTGCTAGTGTGTTTGATCTTGTCCTGTCATTTTGCACCACTGCAAAGTCTTAATCATCCTCCTGGCCCTTTGCTGTGCAAACTGCTAGGTCTGTCGGCTACTCATTGTCGTCTGTGCTTGAACTTAAAATTACTAAAAAAATCATCTGATTCATAATCAATCCTAACCTTGTATAAATGGGTCTAAAAGCAACATGAGGGAGCAGCAACGGGGTTTTTGCCTCTATTTACTTGTCCATTAAACTATCCTAGGCTGGCTCAGACTGTGCTAATTTAGAAACTGAAAAATTATATGTCGTCAACTGGCCCAACCATTAAAAAGTAACAACTATCAATACACACAGCGTGAGGATTTCAAGCACCAGCATTGTCTACAGTAACAAACTGATTATCTGCTTGGCTAACAGTGGTCCTGAAAGGGCTGATATGCACTGAAACAAATTGTATTTTGAGAGAAGTGGTTCATTAAGCCAAATACCATTTCCTTTCTTTCCTGGCTCTGATAAAAATTGTGTTAGACATTATTAGTCCCCACACACCTTTGCAATGCCCCACACGCTGATGGACAGTGAAGATCTACAATCCGTAATAGCAAATTGCTGTCACCCATCTTCCAACCCTACAAAAATCCCTTCTGGAAACCTGTTAACTGCTCTTCAGGCAGCTACTTAGTGCATCTCAGTGACATGAGACATGGGCAAGTTCTTACACTCCAACTAAGAAACTTGCTGCTCGGTTCAGAGAAGTAGAGTCCTAATCCACCTAACCTTACTTGAGAACTTGAATAAGCTTATTAACATAAGAACAGCTCATGCAGGACGTTTCAGCATAGACAGAGATACAGTGCCTCCCCCTCATGCTCTCTTGTAAACTTCAAACTGTAATCACTTAGCTAAACAGCTGTGAAGTATGTAGAAGTTGGAGAAGGAAGACGGGTTCTAGTGAATAACTCTGTAACCGTGTGGCATGAACTGAGTACCGCTTTCAATGAAGTTGCACGTGAGAAAGAGCCAAAAAAAGCTGGCTGGAAAAATATTGATAAACAAAAAAAAAAAAAAAAAAAAAAGGTCTGAATTTGCTAACTTATCACCACCATCCTATTTCACAAAATGGCATCATTTCAACAAACTTCTGGCTCCCACTTTCTCCCCAGCAGGAGAGCAGGACTTTGGGATGTGGAGCAAGACAGGGATGCGTGAAAACCTTGCAGGTGCCATTTGATATGGATGTTTCCAAGGGGTGCCATTGTTGCTTATATCCAACAGGCAGACAACTAAGGAGCCAGGAAAGCATTTTGTTCCAAAAGTACCATTTTCCCATCTTTCCAAGAAGAATCTTGCAGAAGTAAGAGGATACAGAGTAGCTAGGTGTACTGCAAGCGTGCTTAATGCAATCAATACATCATTCCAAAGGCAGAATACAGATGATTGGGCTTCTGTATAGGTGAGCATGCAGTAAGGGAGGTGAAATAAGTATAGTTATCCCTTTTCTCTCTGTATATTTTAAAATCATTTAGTGATAACTGTAGTATCCCTACTCTTGAGATTATCTTTCTTTTCTACCATTTCTCAACTTCTCTAGAGTCTCCACAAACAGATATTTTTCAAAATCTACTCTTTATCCCATTACCCAGCCTCCAAATTGCTACAGTACATGACTGTGTTGCTCGGATAACGGCAGCTTCTAATTACTTGCCCTTTATCCCAAAGCAAGGTGTGATATTTTGTCATAATGTTTGGTAAAGCCCAGGTATTTCCACATATAGAACACCACAATCCTCCCGATTTTACAAAGAAACCAAGCCCTTTATCTACATAGACTCTTTCCTGAAGGATTATGTTATGAAAATACTGCATAACAGAAGTCCACTTCTACTTCTCTTCTATTCCAGTCAATATTTAATGAAATTCAGCAGCTTCCCAGCTCAGCTGGAACTTTATGAGCTACTTCAGATCTCTAAAGATATATGTATATACATATATGCAATTATATGCACCCTCCTGCCCATGGATGGTGCTTTATTGAAGAGGGCAGTATTCATCAACTTCTGTCTTATTTTGGATGCCATAGACTGAAAATACTTGGCTGAGGCTTGTGTGTGGATGATTCTTGGATCTTAACTCCTGGGAAACAGCAGATTGTATTACTGACCTCAATATTAATTGTGTGTCCTGTACATTGATAGACTAGGAAAGGCAAATAAGATTTCCAACTCTTTATGTTTCTCTAGAGGGTGAAGGCAGACAGAACATAAAGGACATACAATAGGCAGTTAATTTCAATCTTAATGTCAATTTAATGTCACGTCTGTTCCTACCTATAACAAAACAAAATGATATTTTTAATACAATAATAGCAATGATAACTACCATAAAAAGTGTAACTACAACAGTATAAAATATTTTCAGGTATTCATTTTATGGCATTTATGGCTACCCATTTTAATATGTCAATGAGATAAATTTCCCCCCCCCCCCCCCCCCGTCTATTTTGTTATTTCTCCAGTTCTAAAAATCTTTATTAATTAGATTGTTTGGCTAAACAATACTCATTATATTCTATTAGGAATAAAAGCCCTATATCTATAAGAAAAAATGAGTTGGAGTGACGTAGATCCTGGTGGATAAAGAAATGTCAAAACTTGTCATGCATACGGAAGAAAACAGAGGTCCTGCTCCCTGTCTTATACTCCAGTCTGCTTGGCCAAGGATGGCTATATCTCGATGGAATGGGCTATGTCAGGAAATATTTTTCTTTATCTTTTTACCATCTCTCTTATTATTGATCAATCCCATCTTGGATTTCCAAACTTCACCTGATTTCCACATTTAATTACTTTTCAAGTCGTTTTGATGACTTAGATTTGTTAGTTCTCCAGAGTACAAACTATTTCACCTGCTTGGAATTAATTATCAACTATCTTCCACTACCAAAAAAAAAAAAAAAAAAAAAAAAAAGGCAAGAAAAAGTCTACATTAAGTGTCTGTTTCATAAAATAATTTCAAAATTTTTTCCTAGTTATAAGGAACCTCCAGTTCTAAATCCACTTAACTTCATATTATTTTCCCCTTGCAAGTAGGGATAGAAGTCCCTAGTTAAAAAAAAAAAAAATGAATGTGTGAATGTGTAAAGTTTTAGACTGTGACGTATTTTACAAACCTAAACAAAAGGTTAAAAATAATAATAATAATACGCTAACTTACAATAAATGATAAAACTGTTTTCTTTAGCATTTGAAAGAACGAACTGCATAAATTGTGTGAAAACAGCAGCATTTCCGAATGTAAGGCATAGAGACCTTTTAAAAAAATTCTAAAAATTAAACAAAAGAAGCCATTTTTTAAAAGAGATAGGGCTCAGTGGGATTTATTAATGCACATCTTTCAGAGATATTCTTACTTGCACAATGCAAGCAGTAGGTTAGCATGGACTTCCAAATTATATTTAATTGGACAATTATTCAAAGTGAAAAACCCAACACAGTAAACTAAGGAGGTCTTTAATAAACACCTTGTCTCTTCAAGAAAAAACAGGGAAGTCATTTCCTGACCCAAGAGGCACAATTTTGTCTTTGGTAAATTTATTCTAAAGTAATTGCCGACTCCAGGAGTAACAATTTTTTAAAGAGGAACATGGCACTCTCAGGCAGAATAATAAATTGTTCTGTGCCCTGTATGACGGCCTAATCACATTACAAAGATGTACATGTAGTTGTCTGAGGCAAATAGAGGATGTACATCACCTGGTCTATGAACCCACTAAGACTCATTTAATGACATATAGTTTCTCCTCTCTCCAGATCAGGACTGAATTAGAGGGCAAAGACAAATGATAATTTATAGGCAGGCTTTATAGCTCTGCCTTCCTGTCCCCACTTCCCATTCCAAGAGGACTCTCTACAGAAGGCCCCCGCATTTTCCTGAAGCTTTTCGCTGCTCTGCCCTCTACCAGCCAGTACTCCAACACAAGGAGCAGGCTCCTTGTTCGTAGCATTACCTTTGAAAAGCCACGGTCTCCTCATGGAACCCAAACACCATGAAGCCCACTATGATCAATAGTGAATTAAAAGTACAGATCAGTAATTTAGATGTTAATGTTCCTTCACCTCAGCTGGAGGCGAGCTCTACCAGGACTACTAGCCTGCCTTTCCTCTGACAAGACATTCCCTTCAGATACAGTGCTGCTGCTATCAAGATGTTAAGGCCTGGCCATATAAATGTGGAGGACAGACCACAACTCCACGAGTAGTACTGAAGGCATTCAAACTAACACAGAAATACCAGAAACCCCTGAAGAAATAGCTCCAGGAATAATCCCTGAACTCCACAAATGACAATAGTACTTTCTTGCATGCACTGTTTCACCAGGAAATTTCCAACTCCAAAGTCTTTTCTCCTTGTGAAGGTTATCCGAGGCATTGGGGCAGCGATGCTAAATAAGTATGCTTCAGTGATTCCCCCCCACCACTTCTGACTAAAAAGCTGGGACTCCACAGTGCAGATTACGATAAAAGATTTATTTGTGGGGAGTGGAAGATGGTGTCTTCAGTGAAGTTAATAAGTTGTTTTTCATTTTAGATGCTTTCATTACAAACACTGATAAATCTTAAGGCTAAGAGAGTATGTAAGAGTAATGAGGAGTTGAAGGGCTCCTCAGCTCTTTGGTGATTATCTTTCTCTTAGCGCATTACCATGGGACATCTGGCTTCCAAATTTGTGCCTCTCCTCCGCAGATCTGAGGACCAGCCTACCAATTATACATTCACATAGGTTGTAATAAATCAACAGCAGCCAAACTCTGACAAGGTGATGGCTGTTGACAGATAAAACCGATACACATTGTCGTGCTGTTCTCCAAAAACAAACACATGCTTTTATCAGATTTTTTTTTCTTTTAATCAAAAAATTGCCTCTTTCAACATAGACTCACCTAATTTCACAGAGGACTTGCACTACACAAGGTTCCCCTATCTAAACCTGAGCTGCATGTAAAGCCAGGTTCTAAACCAGGCCACACATTCACCCCCACTGCAGTCAAGGAAAAAGCTGCTGTGCTGATCCCGGGCCAGCCCAGGCCCAAGGATCACTGACCTTTCACTCTGAGATGCACGTTTTGTACCCAATAAAGGGCTGAGCCAAAAAATCCAAGGATATAGAAGACTTGGGTTTATTTACAAGCCTGACTCAGGCTGGAAAATATATTTTCTTCAACAAAGGACAGGCACAGCAAGAACCTACCCAGCAAGCAGAGGTGTGTGGTGAGTGCTGCCCACTCCTCACCTGGGGTCTTGGAGGAGGCTGGCTGGCGGTGCTGGGTCCCTGAGAGCTGTGTGCCTGCTCTAAGCTAACATCCCACACCAAAAGCAGATCAGCCCTGAAGGGGTGCTTATACAGGCAACGCGAGTGCTGTTCCCAAAGCGCCTCGCGCTCTGCAGCGGTGACACTCAGATGTCAAAGAGCTCACTTACGCAAACTCCTCAAGGCAGGTGGGAAGACTTCCACGGCCGTTTGTGAAACTGGTCTCCCTCTTTGCAAAACCGGAATAAAGACCTTATGCTGTCCCAGCCTGAAAATGTGATTTAATGATGAACTTAAATTCTTCCCTCCAAGAAATGTGACTTAAGTGATAACCCGTTTGTGCCAGGCCTTTCCAACAGCTGTAAATATGTGTGCTGTTACGAAGATTTGATCACCCCAGAAACACACGACTGTACTAATCCTGCTGGAATCTCTCAGCGGGTCCCATTCAGGGGAACAGGGTTTTATCCCAAAGTGTCTTAATTAATCCACTGTCTTATCCCCCACTGAAGAAACCAGGACTATTTTCACTCCAAATGATGTAAATTCCTTGATCTCCAGAAAAGTCAAAGACAGAGAGATCATCCATTTCTGGCAGTCCCCTTGTTAATGGAAACAATTCAGCACAATACAGCCCACCAAAAATACTCAATTCCATCAGAACTTCTTACATATCATGGAAAACGGCATCTATCAGACGTCTCTACAGAGCTTTGATGCAAACGCAGTCTTTTCTAGTGAGCTGACTGGACAGCAAGGTAGCATGTTACCCTCCAGCTCAGATTCATTCTTTGACAATGTTATCTCTTAAAAAGAGCTCATCAGACAGAAGCTTTGAACCCTTTCTTATTGATTCCATCCCTTTCTTTTATCTTTCTAACTTTCTTTTCCACTCCATTCCCTCTAGTTAGCATCCTGCTTTGACCCTAGAACTGACAAGTCCCTCAGAAATAAAACAGGGCTATGCAAACTTACAGTTTAGGTATCTGTTCCCTTTCTGCTACGGGAATATGATTCCCTTGACATACACACTTCCCATTCTCATTCCTAATTCCGAAATAAAATAAAATAAAAATAAAACACATTAACTGGGGACAACCCAGACAGAAAATTAGTCTGCATTGTGACAAATGCCTTTCACTTTTACTTATTCAATGTACAGAATAAGATACTGAAACTTTCAAGTGTGTCCTTGGCCACAACTTTTTACGTCTCTTCCCATTTAAAGGTCAGTATGTGGAAGTTACAGCCACTGCATGTTCTGGAGATGTTATGTAAACCAGTGTGTCCATCTTCTTAGTCTTCAGTCATACTCTTTAAAAACCATACAACCTAATGTAGGTGTGAGTTTTGTTTACAAAAGCTTCTTACAAATATGACTCAATGAGGAAATATGCTTGTAATTATAATGATTCTAGGAGCTTATGCATTGTGGATTTTTAGCTATGAAACACACGCAGCAGTGTGAATAATATTAGAATAAGAATCTGAAATTTTCAAACAAGTCCAAGGAAATTATGCAGCCAGCTCACATTGTAATTCAATGAGAATTAGGTAACTCATTCCCTTAGGTACTGTCAAATCTTAAAAAATGTAAACTGAAAAAGAGATTGAAGCCAAGTTCAACTAGATGGGGTACAAGAGGTCCCTGTGGGGAACTGCACTAAGGTAAGCACTCAGGGAACCTTCACTGACTTTGGTACAGAATTTAGTGCTCCTGATGTGAAAACCAGAGCAGAATGTCAGACAAATCTGAATGGTTCATTCAACTACTGCTGGTAAACTGGGGAACCTCAGAAGGGAGATAGCCTGAAAACTCTTAAATTGATATTAAAATTAAGTATCATTATTCGGTCAAGAAAAAGAGACACTAGAAAATAGATTGCTGGGATATTATGGATTCCCTAAATTAAACTAAAACTGTTTGTGGCACTAGGATACAGAAAAGAATGACTTCTCCTGGGATGCTAGGCTTAGGTTCCAGTAGCAGCAGCAAAGCCACCAAGTCATGAAACTATTTCTGTAACTTTCAGAACGAGTTCCCCATTGTAGTGGGTTTACGTGGCAAGGTTTTGGTAGCAGGGGGGCATAGGGGTGGCTTCTGTGAGAAGGACCTAGAAGCTGCCCCATGTTAGGTAAGGGCCCCACTGCTGACCAGAACTGAGCCAATAAGTGATGTTGTTTGCGCCTCTGTGAGAGCAGATTTAAGACAGGGAAAACACCACTGTGCCACACAGCAGCTGGGAGAGTGAGAGGAGCGAGGAACAGCCTTGCAGGCGCCAAGGTCAGAGAAGAAGGAGGGGGAGAGGTGCTCCAGGCGCCGGAGCAGAAGTCCCCTGCAGCCTGTGGTGAGGACCATGGTGAAGCAGGCTGTCCCCCTGCAGCCCATGGAGTACCATGGTGGAGCAGGGTTCCACGCTGGAGCCCGTGGAGGAGACCACGGTAGAGCAGGTGGACCTGCACCAACCGAGACTGCGGCCTGTGGAAGACCCCTGCCGGAGCAGATCCCAGGCTGGACCTGCAGCCCGTGGAGAGGAGCCCACGCAGGAGCAGGTGACCGGGCAGGAGCTGCTGCCCGTGGGGGACCCAGGTTGGAGCAGTGTGCTCCTGAGGGATGGACCCCGTGGTACGGACCCATATCTGGAGCAGTTCTTGAAGAGCTGCTGCCTGTGGGAAGCCCACGCTGGATCAGTTCAGCAAGGACTGCATCCCGTGGGAGGGACCCCACAGCACAGGGGACGAGAGTGACCGAGGAGCGGTGGAGAAGAAGCGCTATAGACTGACCATAACCCCCATTCCCCCGTTCCCCTGCGCCGCTCGGGGGGAGGAGGTGGAAGAGGATGGATGGGGGGGGGGAAGGTGCTTTTGGTTTCTTTCCTCTGTTTCTCTAGCTTGTTAGTAATAAGCAATAAATCTTACTGTCTCCCTACGCTGAGTCTGTTTTGCCCGTCACCATAACTACTGCCCAATCTCCCTGTCCTTATCTCAACCCTTGAGCCCTTTGCACCATATTTTCTCGCCATTCCTCTTTGAGGAGGGGGAGTGAGAGTGCGGTTGTGGTGGAGCTCGGCCACCCACCCGAGTAAAACCACCATAGCCATTTGCCATTATCATCTCATCTGGACAAATGTAATCTTTAGGCAAGATAATCAAGAAAAGTGCTCCTCTAATGGCTACATGGTTTTCTAATTTGGGCCCGCATTTATTCATAGCTACTACCATTACTAGTTTTTCTTCCTGTTTCCTTGATTTTAGTCACCAAAATTGTTACAGATTTTATTTTACTACGCTAAGCAAGCTGGATTCCATTACTACTTCCACCAAGAAGGTTTTCCATTTCCCTGATCATGAGCAGGTTCCTCGCTGCACCTCAACCTTCTGTTTTAAACAGAAATGCCCAGAACTACACACCTGGGACATGTACAATGACACACTTTCTTATTGTTACTGACAATGACCAGCCATGAATTGTTCACCTGGCTCTACTCAGTGGAATGGCATTAGAGGCTTATGTCTACACAAGGACATTATTAATAACCAGAGTGGGGTGTGAACCCCAAATAGTTTCCAGCTATTTTCCATCTGTGAGAAAAACATTCCTCACTGACCACTACTTTTCCTGTGCTCCTAGCAGGTTGTGATGCTCCTTATTTCCATTCCTAGACCATTCTTCATGAAACACTTTGAGACTTTTCAGGATGTAAGACCCTATACAAGTACGAAACAGTCACTCTTCATGTCTCAGAAATAATTAATATCAAAAGAAAGGATCATGCTGTATTAAACACTCCACCTCTCGGTCTGAAGAATACTGCAAATGCTCTCGAAATGTTATCTTCTACTTGCAAATACAAAAATGTAAAGATATCCATGACAGTCCCTGTGAGCATATTACCACTATCTTTACAAACTTTTTTTCTATAGTTTCTCTAAAACCAGTCCACAACAATCCTACAAAGTATATAATGCATATATCAGTATTTCCAGGCATGGCTTAGAAGAAAGATCACCTCAAGGATTGTAACAGCTGTTAAAGGTAAATGTCAAGAATCCAAGCATAAGGTGAAACTTTTACAACCACCGAAGGGAACCCATGTCTCATCTGCGGAATAATTAAATGTGCGGTGCTTGGCAGAGCTCTAGCCCTGAGAGGGTACACTTGTTTGGACCTAGCTTGGATATCCATTCAAAGTGGATACATGCAGTGCAGAAGCCACACAGAAGCAGAAAGGTATCTTCTGAAAAGAAGGATACCTTCAATTCAGGAACATATATGTGCTGAAGGAGTTCTGGACCCATGACTGAGAAAACTCTCTTTATCTGTTTGACTCTAGGTAAGTAACAAGGATTAGGACAAACCTGCAGGAGATCAGATTTTGAGCTTCTCAGTTGAATAAGCGAATGACCTAAACAGTGACTACGTTTTTGGGAAGCTCCATAAATTAGATTTAAAAAATGAACAGATGAACATGCAGGAAAGGCAAAGTAGATGAGATCTGAGAGGAGAGAAAAAAAAAAAGATGTTTACAACAGCAGTTATGAGAAAACATCAGTATTAGCAGGACTAGTAAGAGAACAAATGACTGGGGAGGGACTGAAGAACTGGATGAAATGTGGTGGGAAGGTTAAAACTGGGAAGGGGAGGGGACTTGACAGAACCTCTAAGATCATAGAGGTCTATGGATCTAGATTTTCACGTACTCAGGAGACCAGGCAGATTCACAAGGCTGAGGAGATCGTATTACAGTTGTAGGACAGTGATGAACTGCATGAGCTGGAATATAACAGTTCAGGAGGATTCTAAAGAAACTACAGTAACAGAATAGGTTTGGTGAAATATATATATATATATATATATATATATATATATATATGGAAAATATGGAATATGAATGAGTTTATGATTAGGGCTACTGGATCTGGTTCTTTCAATAACTTGATCAACTTCTTATTCCACCACAGATCACTTGTATGACCTTCTTTGGCAAATTTGACTTCACTTCATTGCATCCATTTCCCGTTCACAAAATGGAAGCAACATTTCCCTTTCTTTCTCCTCTTTTGAAGGCATAAGCTTTTCAGAGCAAGACTCTGGCCCTAATTATGTATGCGTACAGCTCCTAAAATAATGAGGTGCTCATCTTAGAAACAAGCAATGAACTAACTTACCAAAACCAAAAGATATATTGTGATAAAAGGTATTTCCTTAGGGACAGTAGCTATTTAGATGGCATGCTGTATGACTGAGTCAGCGGCATAACGATGGTGGCAGACAGTAAGTAACAACACGTTCTCTCTCAAGAATACCCTGTTAAAAAGAGTCATGTACAAGAGGGGAAAGTCAATGCGATGAGTCATGACTTGTCTCGCTTACTACGTTATCAAAGGTTATGCTACGCACAGCATGAAGGACGGTAGGAATTCCCTCGATATACAGCCAAAAGGAACAACTCCTGCTCCTGCTGCGAGCTCCAAAGTCTCCTCCATAGGTGTCACTCTAGTTGCTGATGGCCATAGATAATAACAAGTTAAGGTACAGGCTAACCAGGAAATGATACCACCTGCTACCCAACATAAATTGCCAACCCCTCTGGGTATAATTACTCTTGTCAACATGTCACATGGCTATTATATTCACTCTCATGCAGAAACACAGTCCAGGAGCAGATTCTGCTGAAAGAATAGGCTTTGTGGCATTTCTATGTTTTCACCAGAAAAAAAAAAAAAATAAAAAAACACAATGAGTTTGTTCCTGAGATGGAAAAGAAATGGGGCAAAAATCCTGTAACACAGACCACAGAATCAGTCCCTCCGCTAGCAGTCCTAGCAACCGCACAGCTGGTTCCTCGTGGCTCCCCCAAAGCATGCACCTCTTCTCACTTCCGAAGACCAGGGTCTCCAAACTGTGATTCCCCAGGAGACACTAACACACGCGTTATTACCCGATGCAATACCATCGCATCAAAACTCGGCAGACTTTTGCTCAGCCTGCAGCTGAAGTGACTTTCGCAGCACTTTTAGACAGCTGTTTGTGAAACGAGCGGCTGTATCAGAGAGAGCTGAAGCATGAAAGTTCAGTGTTACTGCTGAAACAGCTCAGGTGTCTCTGAACCACCCCATGTTGTCTCCAGCCTAATGCTACACTTCTCGAGCAAGATTGCCTGCTATGCTGTCAGCAGCTCAGTCGCTGCCATTCTGTGTAAATGCTTTAGAACAGAGTCGGACCCTTAAGACACTCAGAAGGCCTCAAACAGTGAAGGGACTGAGCAAGGCTTTTCCCATACTTACCTGGCTGTGGCTGAGCACACCGACCACCTGGTAGCAATGGCCTCCTGGGCGCATGGACAGGGAAGCTGCCTGGTTTTCTCCACGTCCGGACTAGGTCCCTGCTCGAGGCTAGTAACTGTATGCTGGGGCATGAAGAACCTGATTTCTCCAGCTGCTCTCCAGCAGAGGCAGCATCGGAACCATTAGGCCATTCAGCCCATAGTCAGCAACGAGGACAGCCTGTGATGCAAATTCACTTATAAACAACTGAGATAATTTACCTTGATTTAAGTTTTAATTCACGTTTGCCCTGTGCAGAACCACATATAAGGCCTAGAAACCATACTTCAACCAGAAAAAGGCTATTTACTGAACGATATGAACAGCACAATATGCCAGTGCCTGCCAAGGGTCTCTCTCGAAGATTGCTTATGATTATAAAGGTAAATTATTTGCTTGTGTAAAATAATAATTAGAAAAAGTAAAGGTCATTCATCCAGATATAAACCTGGCTGCAAAAAATCATCAGCATACAGAGTTAGCAGGCATATTCATTGCTTTATAAACAGCAGGCTGGGATAACATTATATAGTTTGCAATCTGTATTTGTTCTATGTGAATCATAGCTTTGCATAATTTTATCACATTCCTGCCAGGCAAAAGCAAACATTAAAAGAAATATTAGAAGCCAGCCAGTTAAATATCCTAGAAGAAGAAAAAATCCTGCAACTATCTCCATTTTAATGACTGATGAACATTATTTTATCTGGGTGATTGGGTAGCTTGTGTGTATATTTTTTGCAGTACCACTTTAAAATAATTTCTAATATGTGATTAGTTTATTTGGATTGGTCTGACATTGTTACATTGCACCAAAGCACTGATACAATAGCTTGGACTTTTTATATATCACATGATTGATTAGGTGCAGATAAAGTATTACTTCAAGAGACCTGACCTTCAGTGAATCATCTGAGATGAAGAGAATTTAAATGCTGTATTACTTGCACTCAGCACCAGAAAATGTTACAGAAAAAAAGTAAAAAAAAAATATATATATATACTTACTGAAAATTTCTGCTATGATTAAGAACATTTTCCAGTAACATTCTTCCTCTCCATTTCCCTTGCTGGAACCATTCCTCACCCCTAAACTCTGCTGCAAGAGCAAGCACGTGCTACAGCGCTTCCCCAGAGGCGCAGAGGAGCACCTTCTGCCCTCCTTTCTCCTAGAGCCCATGAGAGCTCTTTCCAGGAACGCGGGGCTCCCCGGGCTGGCTGTGAGGGTTCAGCCCGTACCACACCTCGCGCTGTGGCTTCCAAGTGAAGCCCTCCCACTGCACCAGAGGCACCGCTGGCCCCTCTCACCCCTGCCTGGCCCCCCAGAGCCCTGCTGCCCCCCCAGGCTCTGCCTCTGCTCCCCACGGCCCCGCTGGCTGCAGCTCAGCTTCGTGGTGGAAGGAAACCCCCCCGCCATAGCTGAGCGCTGTCCGCCCTTTCCTCCCCAGCGTGCAGTCCGTAAGGCTCATCTCCCCTGCCCCATCACCCAGGGGACAGCGGGAGAGAAGGAAGGAGCGACTGGCAGTCATGGTTTAGCCAACTCCGCGGGTTTCTTTTGCCCCTAGCTCTCTCCCACGTACTGAAAAATCCCAAACTCCCACTCAAGCCTCTACCTAAAGGCTCTGCAATATCCATGAGAGAGAAACCGGGCACAGAGATGGGAGCAGGAAGCTTAGACGTATTTCCTCACACCCACTGCTTTGCGCTAAATATACCGGAATTTAAGCCTGTCCCCAGTAAAAAAAGGATTTGTCCTAGGAAACGGCTACCCGACTCTCCCCCGACTTAATCCTTGTTATGCTTTCCTTCGAAAAGAAAAAACTAAGAGGAAAGAAAGCACTGCGTAGAGCTAACCATTTGGCAAAATTAGTTGGCTACTTTCAAGAATTTTCCTCTGAACCATTTACCTGAAAGCGTGTCAGAGCAGGCATCAAAGGCGGCCGTGGCAGTGGCGGAGCACACGCTGCGCACCCTGTCACTTACCGTGATTGAAAGGACAGTGTGTTTTCAAACAGCTCTACTTGTGTGAAGTGTCATCAGATCTGACTGCTTAATCCCGATTAAAGAGAAAAAAAAAAGGGGGGGGGGGAAAAGGGTTGTTCCACGCGGAGGTGAGGCTACACTGATGGCATTGTCCATTTGATGGAGCCAGTGGCTAATCACCACAGCCACCAGTGACTGGATTAGTGACGGGGTGCATCTCGGAGTCATCGCCATAGAGAACATCCGGCTCAGGCAAGGAGGAAAACCAAGGAGAGGTGGTTTAGAAGTTGCATCTAGCAACAAGCAAGACGTGCCAGGAGGATTTGTGTTCTGCAGGTTGTTTTCCCTTTCCCACAGGACGCTACAAAAATTCAAGATTCAGCGCTATCAGAGGAGCCTGAACCAAAAAGGAAATGGCATTTCACACAGCATCTTTAAAAAACGCCCTTGTCCTTCACGAGAACCCTGCTAAATCCTAGTAAAAATAAAATAAAACAAACTCAAAAGAAAAAATCACGAAACCGTGGAAGCTGTTGCTTGAGATATTTAAACTGATGTAAGAAAACAATACAATATATACCGCAGGGAATAATTTAGGGTTGGCAGGGGGGTTGAGCTAAAATATTAGACAAGCCATTTTTCTGTTTATGATTTAACCTAAGGCTTTCCCTACTTCTACCAATTAGGGCCAAAGTACTGATCACCGCACAAAGTCACTTAAAAGTAACATCAGACTCTCGGTAGCGCCACGAAAACAGCGCTCTGCCTATGTGTGATAAGAAGGCATTTAAATTTGCTCATTTACACAAGTTCATCTGTTTGGGACCTAACCAGCAAACGTATGGCATCTTGATAATTCATCACGTTAAGGAGAGTGTGACTCCAGCAGACTTTGTTCTATTCCACTGCATGTTATCTCCCTGTGCATTCCCAGGGCTACGCTATAAAAGATTGCAAGGTGACAGAATATGTTCATACAGCCTCTAAGTGCTACTTTGCAGGATGCATTGTAGTCTGTTACCCCGAGGCACTAAAGTGTTTAATGATGTTGCTGTATGTCGCTGGTTAGTATTCTCTAAGTGGATCTTATAGGAAAGTATTCTACATTATAAATTGAGAAGCCAAGTTAATATTAGTGAAGAGAAAACGCTAAAAGAGGCTGCCTTTGCACGTCTCCACACAGGTGGGCTTCAAAGTTTACCAGAACCCCTCTGACCAGCAGTCAGGTCTGTAAACCTTAAAATGACCTGGCCCTGCTGCTGTCCAGTCCAGACAGGCAAGACTGGAAGAGCATCATGTCTCCTGACGTTTGCCTTCTGTAGCCATATACAAATGGGCAAAAGAAAGCTTAGCTTTTTTTTTTTGTATATACATACAATTTGCTTTCCAGGGCTCTCACGTGAGTGAGATATCAGACAGCACAACTATTCAGTTAACCGGCATTTTTATTAAGTATCTATTAATTTCTATTACTGCCACGTTCTCTAATGGCCACAGTAATTTCCTTGCTTCCAGCTATTATTTGTCTCGTACTTCTCTGCATGTGCATGGGTCTGTTAGAGAGACAGAGGAGGGGAAAGCGAGAGAGGGTAAGAAGGAAAGGGAAGGAGGGGAGAAGAAGGTGGCTGGAAAGTGGGGGGTCACAATAAAAGTGGAAATGGAGCTGCAGAATTGTAGGCACAGCTCACAGTGACACCTAGAGTCAATCCTGCCTAATACTTTCCCATTGCAAGTCCTTGTTACCACTCTTGTCTCCCTTGCCCCCATCTCTCTCAAAAAGCTTTGTTTATAGCTTTAACTGATGTTTCTGTGCTTAGGCTCTACCTCTGACTTAATGTAAAATGAAAAATTAAAAATAATTTAAATAGCACAAACCCAAAGACATTCCATTCAGCAAAAACATCACAGCTGTTTTCAATAAGGCTAGAAAAATCTGGAGAGATTGCCAGCACAAACCACTTTCTTAAAACGACATGGAACATTTTGGAGATCCGGAGGAGAAACATGGGAGTTCAGCACTGAGATAACCCTGAAGCAGACAAAGACTTCTTTACTTTCCCCATAAAAAGTCCTCTCCATTTAACTGCACGCAGTCTTTTCCGAGTACCATCCACATGTGCGTACACCACACAGAGGGGCCCTGGCGAGGCCAGCTGCTGAAGCTGAGGGCCTCCCTACACGTGGGCACCCAGAGCTGTGCACGGCAGGCAGCAGGGCTCCTCGCTGTGCCCGGGGCACGTCCCACGTCCTCACCTCTGCTCTCCTTCCCCCTGGCACTGGTGATCCGGTCAGAGATGCACATGAAGTAGGCTATGGAGCTAATCTCTCTCGATTCTGCTGTTCCCCATTTTAAAGTTCAGCTTTCAAGCTAACAATTCCTTAAATATTTGTGTGCAAATATGCACGATGCAAAATCCTTGCGTGGCAGCATGAAGCCCAGAAATAAACCTGCTGGGAATATGCTTGATCGTGACTGAGAAAAAAAAAAAAAAAAATGGAAGCAGTGATGTTGAAGACATTATTCAGAGCTAT
Organism: Oxyura jamaicensis; assembly: GCF_011077185.1. Lineage (NCBI taxonomy): Eukaryota > Metazoa > Chordata > Aves > Anseriformes > Anatidae > Oxyura > Oxyura jamaicensis. The sequence goes on from NC_048897.1 coordinate 61,148,661, forward strand.
AAGAGTACAATCAAATATAAACATGAGTGACAGCAAGTAATTCGATCACCCGTTCTGACCACTGAGATGTTATTCAGGCCTTAGTGTCTAAAGAAAGGCAGTATCTTTTGTCCCTTTGACTTTGAGTACTCTGATTAAATGAAAGAAATTCATCTAATTAAGATATCCAGAGGACCATATTCAGCTTTTTGTGATTTATTGCAGAATTTTAAAAGTTAACTTTGTTTTACTGTGACTTTTATATATTAAAATTCAGGACCATCAGCACAGACTTTATCCATGCATATTTCAAACTCTGGAAGAGATCAGGTTTGAATTAGTGCTGATGTGTGGACATTGTTCATCATTAACACGCTGTATGTGTGCCCAGAAGAAAGGTCAAGGGATCCTGAAAGATAAAAAAAAACCTCCCCATCGACACCTGCTACAGAATAACGATGTTGTGCCAAGTCTAGATACCTGTTTGTGGAACGGGTGACTGGGAGAAAGAGGAGGTGGATGCGGGGACAACTTTATATAATGCACTTGCCAACACTTGGTTGGTCATTTTTTTTTAAAGCTGTACCAAGTAGGACGGATACAACTTGAAAAGGACAACACGTTGGGTGCGATGTTGAAAAAGAAATAGGCAATGGAATAGCCAGAACCTGCCAGGGTATAAAATGTCACTGCGCATGGATAGCGTGAACATTTCTTTTCATAACTCTGCAATAAAGCAGAAGTGAATACAAATGTTAGTAGAAAATATGTTGGTTTTTTTTTTTCAAATCTACATGTTTTCCCTATAAATAAGTGATCTTTAAACAAACCCAACCTTTGAGTTGAATGAAATCTCAGGGAAAATCACACGGTAAGCTTACTTTCCTAAGAATCTCTTACAACGTGTCTAGTCTCGGCCCCCGAATCCACAGGTTAAGCCTTCTAGACCTGCCTATCTTTAATTATATGCTGTTATTCCATCAAGTGGCGTTGAAGGCCTCACTAGATAGTTGCTGTTAGGAGGAGAAGCTCATGCTAACAGACACTGTTCCGTGCAAACTTGCTTTCTTAAACAAAATGTATAAAAGGTCTCTCCCTGAATGGCAGGCGTAAGAACAGGCCATTTCCAGCTCAGCACTTCCAGAGCTCTGAAAGAGCTCTGTACCTCTGCTTCCTCCAGACCTCCTCTCCTCCGTAGGCACATTCATCTTCCTTCCTTCCTACATCCAAGGCACAGACACAGCTTCCAACACCTCACGCCCCATCTGCTGCATCTGAGCTCTGCTTCCGAGAACGCGGTCAGAGCGTCGTAGGTGGGCACTTACCCTGGGGTGGCCACCTCCTGCGGCACGTACTCCAAAAAACCTGTTGCTGCTTTTCATAGCAGCAATGGCTAGCAGTCTTAAGCATTTATATTTTCCAGAATAAGCAACCCATTCTGATTATCTAGATGAATCCCCTCCCCTTTTTTCCAAAACGGGAAGCAACTGAACACAAGTGCTTTTAAAAGCTGGCATCTACATCTGAGCAGGGTTACCAACACCCACCCAAATCACTGCCCAGTGCTGTGATGGAAACACACAGTTTGAAAATCCCTGCACCTTACCTGCCCAGCCAAGCTGAAAGGTATTGAGCTATCAATCTCTGATCAGATGAACAGTGACAACGTCCTTATTACTTGCATATGACATTGAGGTCCCCAAAGAATGCCACTATCAGCTGTGACACAGCCCCAGACAACAAGAGAAAAAAATAAATAAATCTAAAAATGAATAGCTTGCGTGGCCCCATAAAAAATTCATTTATATAGCCATTACACAGCATCCCTTTTTGTAAGCCGAACGCAGTGCATGTCAACAGGAATACTGCACGAAGTAGAAGACAGACAAACGCCACCCTTCCGAACAGGACACCTGGTGGAGCAGCGGTATGCAGCCAGCCACTACAAGGTTGCACGCTTCTCATTTCTCCTGCCAATTCACTGCTTACAAACTGCACGCCGTAGACCCTAACCCAGCGGCGCCAGGCAGCACAGCCTCCATTGCAATGTCACCACTGGCCAAAGCCTCCTGCTGCCTTCCCTCTCGGTACACAGGCGGTGGGATGGTGGGGCAGAGCTCCACACCCTCCCTGAACCTCAACGTGACTTCACAATGCCAACCGCTTGCTTTAGAGCAGGCTGTGGCCTCCCACTGCCCAAATTAGAGAGCACGGAAAAAGAAGAGAGTGAGACAGTGATAATTTAGAGCCTCTGTCCTCAGCCACACCAACTGCACTGTATTTAGGGACGCGTGAACAGGATATAGCTGAAGAGAGCTTCTGTTTTAGATCTGACTTCAAGTGAACTTCCCAAAGTAATCAGGTAATGCATCTCACGGCAACAAACTTTAATTTTCTGTTCAGATTCATACCAACTCTATTTTCAATCTTCTTTCAGCTGCTTCCTTACCTTCCACCTCCAAGTACTTCCCGCAATGATCATATGCAAAAACATCAAAGGAAGCCCGTAGGGACCCGTACCCTCCGAGCTGTCTGTAATAAGGGGCATAACGGGTCCTCCTGGACTGCACCCAGAAAAGATGACGTTGAGGGCCATGGAGATCCAAGAGTATGAAAAACGTGTATGTTTACCGCGTTGCACGCCATCACAAAGCCCTGCTGGACACTCCGAGACCATTCACAGGTACTGAATGAAGACCTAAGTACTTGAGTTTATCTTACAGACTATAACAACGTACCATCAGCAGATTATTTTCACTTCTGCTATTATACCTCTAGCAGACAACCAAGTCGGGCTCTCAGACTGTCTCTCTTTCATATGAACTTCACATTCTTAAGTTTTAAACACTTGCAGTTAATGTTTCTAGCTTGGGAAGCTCATTGAAACAGCTTTCCCGTCTTTGTGCAACAGTGAAATGTCAGGAAAGGTAGAGCATCAAACGTTATCCCCCAGTCTCTAACCCTGTTATAAGGGGGGACAGTTCAACTGGACATCCTTTGATTTCTGACCAATTAAATCATAAACCTGCAGGAATTCAAAAATTCAAAACTGGCAGATGTGGGATCTCGGGCGAGCATGCTGTTCAGGTGAACACTCCGAGCACAGGTTTCCTTCTTTCCCTTTGAAGTGGGCTGTCATCCATTTGGATAGAAAACGAAGTGTGAAATACAGAGGCTTTACAACATGTAATGACTGCAACAATTTAGTTAAAGCTGATTTTCAGAAGGCAAGAGCTGAGTTTCAAATTAAATTCCTTATCAGTGGCCACCATGACAGAGCGCGTATTTAGGAAATTATTTACTCCAACAGGACATAATTAATTGTAATATGTTCTTTAGCCTCTGCGTGGCATTCTAGGCACTGGACAAATAACATACAAAGGTGGAACTCAAACCGTGTGGAAGTCTATCAATTCAAGACTGTTGCTCTGGGCATTCACTTAGCAGCTTTCTGATGAGAGAAAACCAGACTTGATCCAACATTTAGAATTTTCTCAATTTCGGTAACAAATTCATTCATTGTTCTTTGGCAGAGGTTGAAAGCTTTGTGGCGGAAAGGAAGGGTACTCAATTCAACAGAAACTGTGAGGTGTGGGTCATCAGAACATTGCAAGGATGCTGAAGCTCGGTGTCTAAGAAGCAGTTATTTAGTACCGGCGAAGAAGATTCATTCTCTTTTGCCACCCATCTAAAAGATTAATCAGATCAATCATGGCACATTTCTTTACGTTATTCTATGACTAAAGTGCTGCAGACATTAGCAACATTTCAATCTCCTGTCTCTGATCCTGAAAACATCATCTGCTAGGGGTTTTGGCAACACTATAAGGAAAATCAAGCTGCTTAAAAAAAAAAAGAAGGGAAAAAAAAAGGAGATACCAGTGTCAATCTTTACATTTGCTCTCCCTACCTCTCTGCAAAAATTTACATAGAGTCAAAAATACAGAAAATTGGCATGGTTTGTGGCACTCTGTAAACCTCATTCAAGACTCAAAAGCAAGCAGGGAGAGAAGGTTATTGAGCACTGCAGTGACAAACAGATCTCCTGCTTTCACTAAAGATATTTGAAGAAGCTATGTGTCAAACCATTAGTGCACTACCACAGAATATCCATATGGGATTAAAGTAGATGAAAAAAAAGCATGTTTTCATTAAAAAGCGCAGAGTGGCCTCGCACTACTGTTAGCACTAGTGGTTCTGAAGAAAAGCTCTTTAAATTTGGATTACTTCTCATTTGCATGTGCCATTACTGGGATTTTTCCTACAAGGTCCAATTAGGAAAAATATTTCTTTTCTACAAGGCAAATTTATCAAAAATTCAAATAAACTCTTTGATGCATTTTCTGCATAAACTAATCATGAATAAACATAATCCTGTTGCTCTACGAACAGATGCCATCCTGTAACTCCCTGCCCCCGACAGCTCTGCTCCCCAGTCATGAAGGAGACGGAAATTGTTTGGCCAAGTTTACAGAATGAACCATAAATCATCGACATCTTTGCCAAAGCAAACTCATGTTTCTTTTATGAAACAATTGCTCCTAAAAGAATTTAGATTCATCTTTATATATATATATATGCATTTTTTATAAAATACATAAGGAAAGGAGAACATACTGTTCTGTTTCTCCTTTAGAAATGCTTGATATTTTTCAGTTCTGGTTGAGAAAGCAAACATTTGCATTTTCACGTGGCTTTCTGAGGCTGGTTGCATGGACCAAGATGCAGTGTTTTGAGGGATTTGAAGTGCATTAAAATTGCTTTGGAATATTTGAGTCACCATTATTCAAAAAAAGGACAATTTGAAACTAGAAAACCTTAGGGATTTTTGTTCAAGTCAGATGCTGGAAATATGAATGAAGAAAGACTCCGTGCATCTTTATGTACAGGGTAGATTTCAAAGCTAGATGCTTCCTTAGGAGTTTGTTTTTGTTTTTGTTTTTGTTTTTAAAATCCTCCAAACTCTATGAAGAATACAAAGAGAGCCTAGCTGTTGCAGAAGTACACGTGCAGCCGTGCTCTCTGACAGGTTAGGGCACCTCCCTCTCTTCCCAGAGGGGCAATGCCGGCTTTCAGAGAAAAATCTGACGTGAAAGGATCGTCATGAGCCAGCGCTGCTCGCAGAAAGGCACACCAGGACAGGGGCAGCTCTGCTGAGCACGGGGACACTGCGGGGCGGAGAAGGCTCCACGCTTGTCTGCATTGCTCCATCACATCTCCTGCTCACCCAGTAGGGCACGCTGCTCCCCGAGCTGCTTTCAGCAGCAGCGCTGGCCTCAGGCTTTGGCTAGAGGAATGGGATACACGTCTGAAGCAGAGGCATATCTTCACTGCTACATGATCTGGCACAGGCAGTCATCTCGACGCAGCTTTCTAGCCCTCTAGCCGAGCTCAGTGCGCAGTGATGCTCCGGCTCCACTGCTCACATCTAGAACGTGTCATTCAAACTGTCTCAGGCTGAGTGCTTGGATCTGCCCAGTGCGCTGGAGTGGGATCCGCCCTCAGGGATCCACAGGAGTATTCTTCTAGGGTACGTGGAGGGGTCTGAGCCTGTGATACTGTTTTATTTCCTTTGAGGTCCCCTACTTTGACACAGCTCTTCTGCTTTTATTCTTAAAGAGCTTCTTGTCACCCATCTGACCCAATCTGTGCGTCTAGTTGCTGGGATGGACAAAGTGGGACGAGACCTTGCTGCTCCTCCACGTCCACCGCTCTCGTGTCAATAAACATGGCCACCCGTGGCAGAGTGAAAGCTGATCTTCCCTTTCCACTCAGCACTTTGTCCCTTGCAGGGCTGGAGATTAAGGTTTTTTCCCCAGCCACGGTAACTTCAAAGTTCTTCACATCTCATCTCTTTCCTGAAACTTGCTTTGCTCTCCTCTTCTGCCTTGCACCTCTGGTTCCCCTCTAACCAGTTCCTGTGTTTTCCTACCTCAGCATGCTTGTGGCTCTCCCTCTTCCTTCCTTGCCCTTTCATTTTATACAACTGACAAATCACAGTCCATAATAAGAGCCCCAGCATGCTTAGTTCTGTGCCAACACCTTGAAAAAGCCATCCCTGTTGCGAACAGCACAACGCTTTTGCTTGGTTGTCCTTCCCCTTTTTATCCCATGCAGCAGCACATCCTTACGGCTACCTACCACCTCCCGCTCATTAGGATTAACATCTCTCCTACAGCAAGAACACATTTCAGTTCCATCAGGTATTAAAACCGAGCGCGTTGTGGCAGTCCGTGTCCTTCCTGCAAAGCAGCAGAATTTATGACAATGACAACACAAGAGCCTATTGCCAAAGATCTGAGATCACTTCTGTTTTGCTTTGCACTTCTTTAACACACTCCAAATGAAAGGCACTATTTATTACACAATTCTGCTTAATTGATGTTTTCAGATGAGACAATGGCCGCTGGAAATGATACCTTTTGGCAGGAAAAAGTCATATTATTTCCTGATAAGGCCGGATATAATGTGTGTCATTCAGAAGATGAGAAATTCCTTCCATTCAGAGTTTTTCATCTGCTTGCTTGTCATACGAAGTATACGCATTACCTGATTAAATAACTCACGGCCCCATAAATCGTTAAGCATGTGTACAGTACATTATTCAGTGATCTGCAAACTGTTACAATACACTACTTTAAAGCTTTTTGCGAAGTTTAAAAACACCACCACCACGAAAGCTTTGTTTGCCAAACACCGTGCCGGTGACCTTTCTCTCTGGTTTCCATGGCATGTTTGTTCAGTTAAATGCTCAAAACATTTTTAACGCTATTTTCAACCCCTGCAAAGTCAAACTGACGCATGACAATCCATCAAAATCAGTCAGATAACAGAAGGCGCATTCTGATTCCAGAATTACTGTTGTCTGATTCTAAATGACAAGAAATGAAACAAAAAGAGAGCAGGGCTTGGTTTTCCAAAGCAAAATTAAGCCTGAAGAGTGATAAGAGAAAAACGTTTTAGACCGAGATCCTACAGAAATGATACAAAATGTAACAGGATGGGAATGTATGCAACAAGACAGGTCCATTGTCATACATACAACCTTTGTTCAAATAATGGCATGTATAGCGATAGCTAAAAGCACATCTGACTGAAGACTCCCCAAAACTGAAATTATGGAATTGTTTTCTGACTATTAATCAAGGATGCGTTTAAGCCATTAGGTCTAAATGCAAACTCTTTCCCCAGGGTCCAACTCAAATCTAAAGATTAAGTATGTAGTGATGGAATGTTTCAATTATCTCCACTCACAGCACTTATTACTAATTAAAATGCATAATTTGGAAAAAAAAAAATCAAGTTGTTATACGGCCTGCTTTATGTAAAGGCTTTGTTAGCACTGTTAGTCAGCATAAGTTATTAGTAAAAAATGCAACCTAAAATAGCTACTGACCAGTTAAAAAGAAATCTTGTGGTTTGCTTGAAATGAATGAAATAGAAGTATTGCTGTTAAGAAACGTCACTGCGGAAGCACTTTGCTAACTCAGGTAGGTAAACAGGATGACAACACGCCTCTCTCTCTCTCTTCCTTTCCCAACAGTCAACACGAAGAAGCGACACATTTGGGGAATCCAGAGGGAAGCTTTTCTTGGGATGTGAGGGTAAGGTAGCGCTCACAAAAAGCTGTTGGAAAAGCAAAAGGACATAGGAGAAAATGTTCTTTAAAAATAGATGTAAGCACAGGAAGCAATTGTGATTTCACCGTTTGCTTCTTGATGGGTGAACATTTCAAGACTGAAAGTAAGTAAAGATACACGATTTTGAACAATCGTGCTGCAGTCCTCACGAGGACTTGACACCTATGCAGGTAAGTGAGGTTGGAAAGAGTACAGTACAAGAACCTGTCCTTTGCTTTCTGAACTTTCTTTTGTGATTCAAGCTGGAAAAAGGAGTTGTGGGGGAAGCAAATTAGAGATGTGTTACCTTCCAAAACATTTCCCTATAAACTTTAGAATAAAAACGTCAGGTTCCACCCACCCTCAGTGATCAAGCAATAACCCAACGGCCCACTTGTCACTCCAGACTGCCAGCTCCCTGCCACCTAGACACATGCCTTCTTACTTGCCTTTTTCTCTAACCCAACAGCAAAGTTCAAGCAGCTCCTCTTCGGCACCACGGAAATGTCACCATTTCACGTGTTTGTCTGACCTCTGCCTTACAGCACTTCCCACAGCATTTTCTCTCTGCCAACAATATTAAAGTTCCTCTACTTGTGTCTCCTCCTTCTTCCTCTTCCCCTCCACAACTCTCTCCAGGATCGTGTTCTGCTATAGGAGCTGTAAAGAATTACCCAGTTATTGGGCCAACACACAGGGGAAGGAAGGGAAAACAGTCAAACAGCTGTGCAACAGAAGCAACTAGTAGTAGAACTGAGAAAGCCCGTCAGGATTTGGAAAAGGCACATGCACAGCGCTCCTCCGCGAGGGCCTGTTCTAATGGCTAGACCCCAACGTATTTGTGCACCACAGTGCATTTCCTGTGGGCAATGATCTCCTGCCTGTTGAGACAGACATCAGCTCATTTCTGAAGGGCTACCCCAGCAGCTCTTTTTGCAATGGAATTAGCCAATTTTTTTTTTTATTATTTTTGCAACGGAATTAGCCAATTCCCAAGGCAGGCTGCCATTGCAGCTATTGTTCGGTATCTAATTGCTGCCATGCTTTTACCCATAGGAAAATCTCTTCTGTGCAAAGAACCTTTCCACACTTCAACCATGAAAGCCGGCATCTAAATCCAGATCCAATTCCAAAAGGAAAATAAAGAAGAATCGCATTGAAACGCCCGATTGTCACGTTTGTTCCTAAGGCTAAACAAAACTTTTGTTCTCAAAAATCCCTATCTGTCTACTACTTCTGTAGCAGTTATCCAATTAATAAAGGAAGCATCATGATAAGAAGTCTGCAGACTGCTCACCTGCTACACACAGAGCTTATCCCTCTGTGTACTTTCAGGCTGACTACTTTTTCTAAAACGATACAACCCGAAAGGCTCTCCTTTCGGACTGAAATTAGAAAGCGGTAGCCCCAAATCATCTATTTCTACGTCATCAAGGACGATCATCAGAGCACCTGGATGCCCTTTACATCACGTAACCCAACTCGAAATCACACAGAACACTCCGTGTCCCTCCCAGCTATTGAGGCAGCTATAGAAGTACCCTGAAAAGGGTAGCCAGGATACCGACTGCCCAGTGAAATTCCTGCGCCTGCCGTTAGTGCAAGACTTGAACAAAGAGGTGCATTTAACACAGCTTCCTAAACTTTGCCAGATTCAGGCTCAGACAGATTTCTGGCAGGAGCGCGGCCCGAGCCAGGAGCCTGGCGCTGAGAATGACCTGTCCCCTCGTTCCCACGAGCTCCTCCCTTGGGACAGACGCGGGAGAGGTGAAACCCAGCCATTAGCCGGGGAGCGGGGCGTGGGGCGAGAGCAACCCTCGCACCCGGGGCCAGCAGCGGCCAGGCTCTTTGCGCTGAACAACAAACTTCATGGAAAGCCCCGCAGGATTTAAAGAGCGACACCGCAAATTGGGGTCTAGGATGCATTTGGCTCCCACAAACAGCCTTCCAAGGCCTGCGTAACTTAATAAAGAAGGGCGGCCTCTCAGTACAACTGTTTTATCCCGTCCCGTGGAGCTCTAACAGAGGCGCGGTTCTGGTTTACATTTTGGGGAAGATTTTGAAACCTTATACAAAAGGCGTTATTGTTTTTTTTTCAGCTGCTTGGGACTTTGCCAAGGAAATCAAGCTTCTGCCGGCAGAACGCTGCCCGTTCCTAGCGAGGGAAAGGTGGCACTGGGACTCGGCCGCGGGGCCCCGCTTCGGTGCCAAACCTGCTGCTAGCTCACATCGAGGCCGTACGATCACAGCTTTGACTTACAAGTGCCAGACTTTCTGTGTAAATCAAAATGCGGGAAAAGCATGCTTTTAGTCTCTTTACCAGTTCCTTAAACCCCAATTTTAATGCAATCCTTGCTCACAAACTGTATGACCTGTACAAGTAACCTCCTGTACGTTAGTTACACTGCAAAGTGACTAAGATCCAGTTTTATCCTAATTCCATACAACCAATCGAATTCGTGAAATTTCAGCCAAAGATTCAAATAAAATCATCACAAAACAAAAAAGAAAGCAGTTAGGTTAGCTTATCTTTTGTCATGTTTTCTGCTATGCCAGTTGGAAATTTTTCATTGGTAAAAGCTTATTTCCTTTCTAACAAACGTCTGCCTTCCAGTTTTGTGAAAAAGTGAATAATTGTTTCCTGAAGATTAATCCCACAAACGTTTGTACTCAGTAATGTCATTTCTGACCTCCAGTTTCGTGGGCTTTTGGCAGTAAAAAATTGAAAACCTTACGGACAAGCAGGATGCGCACACCAGAAGAGTTTGGTTTTGTTGCAGCGCAGAATGGGATCAGACCTGAATTCCTGGATGTTCTGGCAGGTTTGGAAAAGTTTCCCCCCAAAAGCCACACAAAAAACAACTAAATGTTAAGCTGTCATTCGCTACAAAAGAAGGAAAGGGCAAGCTTGTATCACCATTTCTTTTGATTTTTTAATATTCCACATCAAAAGAAAATATTTTGGCATATCTGTTTTACATATTTCCATTCCTGAAATGAAACATCTGCTTAACACACTAATCATATTCTATTGGGGACAAATTCTGCTTTCTCAGATACCCACACAATTGCGGTGAAGTCAGTGATGAGAAATGTTAGAAAAATTGGACACACTTCCCAGGATTCTCTTTCTGAGCTGCTTCCCAGCCTCAGCTGCTCTTTTTTTTTTTTTTTTTTTGGTTTTGCTCTCTGTTATGTAACTCTTTGTCCCAGCTTAAATTTCCATCTGCTGCATTTATCGAGACGGTTGTTACCTGTGACACGAGGCACCCCCTGGCTTAGCTTACATCTGGTGTCCTCTAAGAACTCCTTGCTGCTCGCCTTCTTCTCCACGCTCATTTGGATCTGGGAAGTAGCACGCAGAAGTTTGGCCGGACTCGCAGTGAGCGAACCCACCGTGCCCACAGGTCTGTGGCTGCGTGACGGTACTTTAACTTACCTGAGATAACAACTCTACTAAACGTGTTTCATTTTTTATCAAACTTGGGCTTTTTTAATATGAAATATAAAACATTGATATTCCTATTACATCCCACGAGGGAAAAGAAACACCATTTGCTATAATCAGGGGAAATGTTTTATTGCCTCAGACATGCATTTATCTCCCTCACAAACAGAAGTCATAAAAAGAACATACAACTGGTTAAATGTTACTTGATGTACCTTAGGTCCCCACTGGTTTGCTTTAGGTCCTGCAGTGTCTTGTGGAATTAAATCCAGGCATGAACACAGGTTAATGCTTTTTCTTTCCTTTTAGCAGAACCCTGTCAGCCTGGCCCACACCCCAAGAGCTTTCACTTCAGACTAACCTGCAAGCAGCACTGTGGGTCTCTCCTTTACTTCTCCTTCCCAACGCTCCACCGATTCACCACTGACTAATTAATTATAAACCTCTGTTCTTAAAGCTCTTATATAAATCGCTGTCCTTGTTGCCTTCCTGCGGATCTATTCAGTGATCACACTCTTACTTAAATCATATAAGAAAGCCTGGTCTGTCCCTTTCATCTGAAAGGCTGTTAAGGAGGCCCAAATTCTAAAGCTTTTTGTAATGAACTGCTCTTTCTTGAAGACAGTTTACCATCAAGCTTCCTTCCAGGTCTCATGAAGGGCTACACCGCACAAACCTAGCTGGCAGTTGTCAGAAGAGAAGGCAAGTCCTTTCCTGAATGGAAAGAATAGACTCGTCTTTTCGCTTTCTCCGTCGTACTATCAAGGCACAACTGGAGCTCCTACAGCAATAGGTATTTTCCTTTGCTCAGATTCATTGTTGGAAGCTCACTGGTATTCTAAGTTCCTAATTCTAAACCCACTTCTCTCTTTTTTAAAGCCTGCACGTTATTTGTGTCTAAAGGACCTTCTTTGTAAAGGCTGCAGTTTTCAGAAACTCCATTCTACTTGCTTCCAGGGCCTTCTGTCTTCCTCTCCTCCTCCTCTCCACCGCAATGATCTCTTAAAAATTCTCTCGTGTGCGCTGCTATTCAAAAATAAAATCAGGTATTTGATCTTTTCTGTCAAGACTTCCACCTCGTTCTCTGGTTCCCCGTGTTCTGCCACACGTTCCACCGCGTGTCATACAGTTAGCTGAACAGCCGCTGTTTAGCAGCATACATTGGACACACCGGAACAAATAAACATATCCAACACAGTGCTTCGTTCTCAAATCTGACGTGACACATAAGCAATCTGTGAACCTGAACACTTCCAGGCTTTTCAAATCTAACTTGAAATTCCATCCTGAAAAAGATGGGCTGAAATCGTAAGGACAAAGCTAACATTTATGAACTTAAAACTAAAAAAAATCTTCTACAACAGCCATTGTTTATCAGCCAGGAAACATAGGTTTTCAAGTCTCAGATTTTCATTTGTCCTCTGTGCCAAAGACTGCTTTTTAGAGACTTAAACGTAGGCATCGTTGCTCGTCCCTTTGAAGCAAAAGGTTCTCGTCCCCTTCAGCTAAAATACATGCTGTCCAGAGTTTTTCATGCCCAGGGTCCATGACTCAAACTCTACTGCAGTTCATCTAATATCCAGGCTTGAACAATATAAGCTCTAGCTCATGAGGAGCTGTTCCAGTAAGTGTGATTGATGGACAACGTAAGACAATTTTCATCTTGATCGCAGAATCCAAGAAAGCAAGTTTGCATGCAAGTACTGCTTAGAATATATGATGCAATAAATTGAGCTTGTCTTAGCTGACAAAAATAAATGATTTGTGTATCGCTGTTTTTTAAATGATCTCCCCAAGATGGGGTGCTTTGTTGTTGTTGTTTTGGGAGGATTTTTTTAAAGGAGAGATCTACCTGAAATTTCGGAGGGCAGTGAATAATAAACGTATCAGCCTCTGCTCAGACGCACCTGAGCATTCTGGATTTCCAACTGCAAACCCATTCAACAGATTTATGAATTCCCTAATGCACTTTTGTCATTGCTGTACCTTCAGGCCTATGACATTTTGGATGCATGGGGATGCCAGTCCTGCAAAAACTCACACAACTTATTCATACAATAATAACAGCTGGCGTTTTCAGCGACGTGATCAGGTTTAACTGCGACTTCAGGCTGAAAGTCAGCAAATCATCACACTTCATTCCTTTCTTCTTTTTTTCTTGCTTCCTCCTTGATGCTAGGCTATTTTTGTTTTAATGGTAGATCTGTATTTACAATTTAACTGAAGAGGATTAACTTTGGATATCTGGACCCCAGCACATCCCTACTATTCACCAATCAGCTACCAAAAAGCTACTAGAGGCTTACGCATGAGTTTTGGATCAGATTTCTACATCTCCAGTTCCAAAGAGAATTCATGAAGAAAATCAGAATGAGACAAGTTCACCAGTCTAAAGAAACAGCTCAGAAAATAAATTAATCCTTTTATATTTTTAAGCATCACTCGTCTCTCTTCAACTATGTAAGACTCTGGCCTGTAAAAAGCATCTAAGTATGCCCTCTAGAAAGTACTTTCTGCCATTCACACTCAGGTGTTTGTAAAATCTAACCTCTATTCATCTGTCACCATTTTGCAACGATTCCTGCTACAGGGGAGCACTGAGAACATTTAAGTTGCCTACTGGAATTCTGACACCTCCCGAGCATTTAACACGTCATTTGAAGAACACTAAAATGCATTTGCAGAAATACACCGAGAGTTTAAGGCGGTGGGGAAGTAGAAAAGATACAAACAAGTTATTTCCTGCCTCTGCCTTTGAAAACTCTACTTCTGGGAAGTATACTTTAAAAGAATAGCTACGGCTTCTATCCCCTGCCCTCCCAATTAAGAGAATGAACAAGACTTCATGGCTCTGTAGCATGCTTTCTGGGCTTGCTATGTACTACCCCCATTAGTTGTTTGCTGGGGGGAAATAAAATTAGAAGTGTTTTCTTATGATTTCCAAATTACTGTGTAACAAATGCTTCAATAACCCTTACAATGCAAAAAAAGTCTGTTTTTCCCAACAAGCAACTGACAGCTTTCTAATGCAGTTACATTAAAGTGCTTTCCTGAGCGTGCGAGGCACTTTTTAACTAGCTCCTTGGGGCATCGTTAGATATCATTGCTTACAGCCACTGAGAGAGCCACTGTGCTGTAATAGCGCTTCCCACTTCCTCCTGATCAGTCAAATACAAGAGGTGACTTTAAACACAAGAAAAAACCTCAGCAGCCAAGGAGACCAGACGTGAGACGGTCTCTTTACATACAGTGGGGAGCCCAGAATGCAAACACAGCCTTCTGGAAGGAGACAGCTTTCCGAGCAATAGAAGGAAATAAAGAACAGCTTCTATGGATGCCTCTTCTTAGGGCAGTAATTTGCATGTGCGCAGAGCCATTTTGAAAGGGGAAAATAGTCGTTTCTTATCTTCTGCATAAAACACACAGTAGTCTACTAAATGAGTAAACTGGAAGTAAATCTCAAAGTCATCTTCACTGAAGGAATGAACACGTTTAATCTAAGCATGAAAAATTAGGAATTAGAGAGGAAAGAGAATGTATATTCTTGAAGTAAAGAGATTACTAAAATACTTTATGAGATACTTATTTAAGAAGCTAACTGTCAAAAATTCTACAGCCCTTCCAAGTCAGACGTTGTGGAGATCAGATTCAGAAGGTATTAAGTTACCATCTACAGTAAAAGGCACACAAACTGTTCTTGTTGAATAAATCCTTGATAGCTATCAAAAATTGCATCCAAAGTTCAGAAGCTTCTTTGCAACAAATCATCAGCTCAGCACTGTCAGCTGTTATTGCCCAGTATGCTGTGAGACTGCTAATAAAGCAAACATGAAATCTCAACCAGTGGGGCTATCTCCAGGTCAGATGAGACACTGCTTCCTGGACCCAGGTAGGACATAAGACTAACTGAACCTAGCCAAATGTGTTCCGAAGCTACGTGTCTCTCAAAGCATTGTTTCAGAACAGGAGCGCAGGGGTTCACTCTCCTTATCCCTCTTTAGCAGATCCTGAAGTTTCCCATCCTGTCCTGTTCCCACCTGTTGCCAGGGCATCTGCAGACAAAGCCTGGGCAACCTCTCCACAAGTGCTCTTTGATAACCAAGTCTGAAGGCCTCCCGCCAGCGACACAGGGATGTTGTCAACGCTAGTTCTGTACGCAGGGTTTTACGTCAAAGTCGGAATAATTGGCCTATACTGGACAAAGTTACAAAGATGAATATGAGCTCTTCCCCAACATTCAGCCCTCATAAAAATACAGGACAGGAGAAGATACTCCAGATACCAGCTACAGCAGCGCGTGGTAGCACAAAAGCAATATTAGTCACTTTTGGAGACTGAGACTGTTACGATTACAACGCAATGGAGTTTTCCGCAGTGGAGATAGATGACCATTTACTTGCTTCATTTATCCACCCACATCTGCACTTTTACATTTCAAGAAGTTGAAACTCTTGCATCATCCCATTTATCTAAGGGATCAAAGGAAACAGACAACCCACATGGAAAAAAACATGGCCCTGGGATATATGTTGAGCAGTTTTTCAGTAAATCTTATTTATTTCCTCTGAGTCTTCAATATCTAAAGCTTTTATGTATTCATTATCAGCAACATGTCGAGTAGTGTGATAACTTGACAAGGTTCTATTGAAGCAGCTTAGTGGGACATACAGTACTTACGCTGCCTGATAAGAAAACATTCAGAAAGGTCACATCCTCTGTTGTATTCCCTATCTCTCTGGGCAGCAGCAGTTAAGGTTGTTTTGAAAGCCAAAGTTTCAAAGAATTCCTGGTAAAAGTAAGTGAAATGCAGTTTGGTTGCGTTAGCACACTATCAGTTACTATTGCTATTTATAACACTTCCTCAAAACCAAATGTTAAAATAAAAAGCCTTGCCAGAAAGTTAACCAGGGACAAGGAAACGGGTGGCTGGTCAGCTCTGTGTAACTGTTAGCTCAGGGCTGTAGTCCCACTGACTCCTGGAAGAGGAGGTGGGTCCCTCATTGCCTGCTCACCTTGATCCCCCACACCAACTCAGATACAGTTTAGAATAGCATGGACCAAAACGGGCATCCCGACTGGGCTGACTTGCCTTATACAGAGAACAAGGAGGAACGTGATTCTGAAAGCCTTGCGATGTTTGAGGCCCACAGAGCTTGTTCTGTGCCACTCACCTTGCAGGAGGCGGCCAGAAGTCAGGAAAGGGTACATGGTTGGGTTTCACTGAAATCCAGAGACCTACTGCCTGAACACGCAGTGCCTGGGGCCAGCTCGGGGCAAAGACGGCAAGCAGCAATGCTAAGCCCTTCACGTGCCCCAGAACCGGTGGTTTACGAAAAGCCGCTCCGCAGCCATACTTGTCACGCTTTCTCCCTCCTTAGCTGCAGTTCCTGGGACTGCAAGGCAAACTTGGCCAAACCAAAGCAATTCTTGCTACTCGGGTGAATAACCCAGCTACCTCTGTTATAACACCACCAGTTAAAACTAAGCTGCTCACACCTACTAGTCTCCTTTGAGTGCATACTCTGTATGCGATGTATGATATTGCCAGGGATGCGCTCGGTTTGCTGTGTAGCTTAAAGCACATACGCTTAGTCACAAAACCTTTATATGCAGATCCACCATAAACGTTAAAAAGAACTTTAAAAGACAATTTCTTTAGCTTGCAGCTTCCAGCAGTGAAAAGCTACCTACATTTTCCAACATGTCACACCGCTTATTTCATTGAACAACTTGGGCTGGTTGGTCATCTGTACGGTTACCTCCCTCAGTCATTTGTTTTGCTGTTATGCAGAACTCCTTTGAGTGACTTTTACACGCAGAAAATCATAAATGTCGTTATTGGATGCTTCTAGATAAAATGTTTCCTTTTGATGAACTTAACTAAAACAACGGTCTGACCATCAGTCTGGATGCCACCAGCAAAATGGCCAAGTCAGTAATAGGAGCAGGGGGGAAAAAAGAAAATCAACGTTATTAGACAAATTACAGAACCATCGTTGACATGAACACCTGCTCATACCTGAATATTTTGAAAGACAATCAGTTTAAATGCTGGTAGGTACCACAAGTCAGTTTGTTGCAGCTCAAATACCCTTGGTTTTCCCCCCTTGCTGGGAATGCTGCTGGGATCAGGATCAGCAGATCAAGGAGCTGCTGTCAACTGCTCTGCCCAAGGGAGGATTTTTCTTGTGACACGATGAGGGGCTGCACACAAAAAAGCGAGACGAACGGAGGGGTGAGTACTCATAATGACCATTCATCTAATTCTGACTGAAAAGTCAGCCATGCCACTGATTCTTGGTGTATTTTCGTTAAGTCTCACTTAATGACAGAAGCCTAATAATTCCTCCAGTTGATACCTCTCACATATAAAACTGAAGTTGACGCTAATTCACTCAGAGAACCACAGCAGATTCAGGATGGAGGATGAAACACTCATTGCCCTTAACTTGTGATGGTGATCCCTCTGTGGCCACCACGTACGAGAAGTTAATCAGAGGTACCACGTCCGGTACCTTGGCAGGGTTCTGCTGGCACTCAGAAGCTGCTAGACGCCAAGGCACAGCTCCACACGAGGCATAACTGCAGACGGAGCGCCACTGTGCACAGCGGGGGTGGAGGAGCAGGTAGGAGAATTCTCCTGTATTTTAGTGGCAAATAATGATTTTATCAGATCAGAGGGCAAATTCTAGCTCAAGGTGATGCCGATACCATGTTCTTTTGAAGATAAAAGGAAATGAAACTGGCTTTGTCTTTGCACCCGTCTCTCTTTGCAGCATCTCAACAGCATGCCTAGGACTTTAAGAATAGGCAGATTCGGACTTGGCCTGAAATCTCGTGCTAGGGCTCGCTTCGGGATAAGACCTAAACCCTTTGCTTTTCAGAAACTTCATCTGTGGTCTTGTACCTTTTTTTTAATATAAATTAGTAATAGGCAATTAAGATCCTTATAGCAAGGGTGTTACAAGTGTAGACATGGTTCTAATTCAATTATCAACGGCCTCTGCATGATGAAGTATATGGGGAAAACACAAAAAAGGTAAGTTACTCTTTCACTGATAACGTAGAATTTTTTTCATTTGCAGAATGTCTGTACCCAACCAAAGACTTATTTTAACCTTTAGCGTCTGAGCAGCTATTTCCACGAGACACGTGCTTATTTATCCTGTATTCTCTCTCTTGCTTTAGCAAGATGCTGACTTCCTTGAAACCTTTCCTAGGGTGGGAAAAAGGGGGGTGTCAGAGACCAATGTCCTAACTTGTAGTAGTAAGACGTTAATTTGGGATTGAAGCTGTTAATAAGCCATATCAAAGACAGTTTTAATCACATGAGAAAGTCTAATTAAATTAAAAGGTTTTCACAGGGAGTGTTTTTGACCTGTTTGTTCGAAGTTAAGACTAGCGATTGAAGTTTCACTGCAGGGATTCCAGGATGTGAAAGCTTTGGGATTTCCCTCTGGCCACCTTTGATCCTTACTAGATTCCCTGCCTTGTGCTAAACATCATAGAGGGAGATCTCCAACCTCCTGGCCTTAACACATCTTTAGTGGGAAGCTGCTCTGCTGCCCGGTTCACAAAAGCAGCCTAGAACAGAAGGTGAGGGGCGCAGGAAGGGGCAGCTCCAGCCACAGAGAGAGGCTGCTAGGACCTTTGTGACTTCTGCATGTGCTGGGAGATGCTAGCTGCCAGCTCGTGCTCCTGCCGTGGTGCAGAAAGCTCCCAGAGAGGAGTTAAGATTTACTGTGCTTAGAGACATAAAAAGGTATCAGCTTTTGCATCATGAGCTGCTCTCCTCCAGACTGTTTCCCCTGTAGAGCAATGATCCTTACCCTTCCTTCCCAGTCGCAGGTCCTCACACTGACTGCTGACACTTGGGGTAGGTCCATCAGCAACCTCTCCCAGACCCCAGCAGAGCTCTAACTAGTAAAGGCCGCTCAGCAAGGGAGGATCTCTCCCATGCCCACCCTTCCCTGCCATCTAGATCCCTGCTACTCTTTCTGTAGATCTCAGCTCACCCATGCACCCGAATGAAAGAGACTTTTAAGTGTCTTTAGACAATTATTTAACATTCAGAGATGTATTTGGTCACAGTTAAGGGAACAATTAGAGCCCTGTGTAGTCACAAGGCTGCTGTCTGCTTGGGATGGGCACAGCTCCCCTGACTTGAGCCCTGAGGTGGGCAGGTGTAGGCTCCTAGGAAGGACAGGCAGGAAGGTGAGGAGGTCTTGTCCTTTACACAAGAGAGCAACAGGGACGCATGGAGCTCTGTCCCAGATTGTACGCTGAGCTCCCCAGCAGAGTTCTCAGAAGGTGTAAATCAGCCCTGATTCACTCATCCCAGCGCTTTCACCGAAACCTTTACATTAAGGGACAGAAACCCTATAGCCCAGTCAGCCACCTTCTTCAGCTCCTTCTCTGTAGCACAGCTATCAGTGTGTTTGTTCAGCAGCCAGCATACCCAGGCTGTGTCCCTGATCAGCTAGGATCCCTACGACATTAGGAACAAGAGCTGCTAGGTGGCTGTAGAAACAACATTATTCCATCTAAGCTTAGGAGTAATTTAGGGAATAATTTAGCCTGCTAGAAATTAGTTCAAATATGGAATTCTTAAAGAGCAGGGTGGGGTCTCCCCAGGACTACCATCACGCACTGCAGTCACACATGCACTGTAAAACATGCTTTATGTAGTATCTGTCTCCTGAGCTCCAGCAGGAGAAACAAAAGAGCCCCAAGACAGAGCTACGTGGTGAGGAGAGCACCATCCGAGGTCCTGTGCAAAAACAGAGCTGTAAAGCAAACCTCACTCGTGCTTGGAGATAAGCTCATACAGATAGGTGCAAGCAGGGGCCCTTTAATGTGCGTTTCTGTGTGTATTTGAGCTTTTGTAGGGGGTACCTCAAGGAATACAAAACATGAAGTTTTCTGAACACGTGAATTAAGAACCCCAGGGAGCAGTAGCAATATCGATTCGACACAGTATGCTGTTCGGTACAGAAGAGTACAGGAGATAATCATCAAGGGTAGCTGCTTTCAAACGTGCATGAAACCCCAGGGTAGGACCTTTCATCACCTACTAGCAAAGCTGGTAGTGCTCAAACAATTGACTCATTCATTTCAAAATGACTTTAAAATATTTAATTATGACAAACATAGAAAGGGCTGAACACCTTCATCTTGACCGACTGCAATGCAGGCCCTGGAAGATGCTGTGATAGAATCAGGTCGATCCTCAGTTTATAACAACAGAACAGCCAGAAGATTTTTGGTTTGTTTTGGAGTCAGTAAAGGCTGTTGCACTTTGAGGGAGGAGGTTTTGTTTTTGTCTGTTTCTAAAGCAAGAACTAAATTAGACACAAAGTCTTCAGACAAATTAAAATAAATGAGTCTAGCTCAACCTTACCAGACCTATGTTATAAATCAGTCTGCTCCTCCTTTTCAGGAACTAAGGAAATGACTTCTGATGAATGGCCTTGAGTTTGATAGATTTCTGATAGCATGCAACTCTCAGGCCATTTTAAGTGTATGTTTCTGCACACATCTTTCTTGGGGAGGAAAAGTGAAACAAGCGTGTGATGGGAACCTGAAGAAAGGAAGGCTGGTGATGGGCTGAATGGAGGAAATAAGGCAACCTGAATTTCTATCTTTAAACCATCTTACAACAGGCCCACGCTAATGTTGCATTTTTACATTATTCCGGAATGCACAGACATGAGGTGTTCACTTGAAAAACTGTTTGGAAACCTTATGCAGAAAACTTCATTTAAGAACCGTTCATAAGAAATTACAAGCATGTGAAAACAGAAGCTTGGCAGCGTAGCCCCAGAAACCCTCAACCCCAGCATTCATTTTCCAGAAGTCAAAATATCACACTTAATTCCATGCACTCCTGACACATTGCACAAAAATGTGGATGTCTTTGAGAGAATTATCACCATTTACCATAAAGATATATATATTTTTTAAAGTTCTCCTTGCTCTGCAGTAGTCGTTGCAGAAGTCAGTATAAAGATAGGATTGCTAAATTCCTCCAGAAACCTTCCAAGAAAAGATGTGGAAAGCACACTGATGTAGCCATGTGAATCTTCGTGATCCACACCAACAGGAAATCACAGTTAATTTTCAAGCAGAATCCTGTAAGGATTCCATGCAGTAACTAAACGAGACCGAGTGCCCAGTCTACTTTTAAAAATGGAATTAGATAAGCCAAGAAGCAGTGAGAAAAATTCCTCCTAGGCTTCCATATCTCCTCACATATGGATCGATAGAGCATTCATGAGTCCAGCCCTGTGTGATAGCAAGGATCTGAGCAGTCTACATTATTACTGTTCTGTAGTTCATTTAATGCTGCAACTATAGCTCATTTAATGCTGTGCTGGCTTCTCTTGCATTTTCCTCATATAAAAGTTAAGTATCCACTACAAAAATGAATCATCTAAACTCCAGGTAAAAGCTATCACAGTATGAAAGTAGAGATCATGCTGTGAAAATGATATCAAATGTTATATAAAAAGAGCTATCCTATTGAAAGTGTTTGTGGTTTGTAGTTTACCTCCTGTTAGCGGCTCTCTCTGTATTGATTTCAAAAACCTGTTCAGAAAGCTAAACTCAGAATTTCTGTAAAAGTATTTGAAGTGCAGCCCATTAGCATCTTTTTGTAAGCAGAAAAACAATATATATTAAACACGTATACACGAACTACATTAGAAGAAGGTTAAGGTTGCAAAGCAAAGCTCTCAGAAGTTGCCATAATTAAGATCCAATCTTAATTCAGCCCCCACCCTCTGCACATTCATTATGATACGCTGCTGGACTGCACCACCTCCTCCCCCAGGTAATCCCAATATCATTCATCCCAAACTCGTATTCCAGACCTGGCCTGAGCAGTGAAGGAGACTGCCTGCCTACCCCTTCTCCATTTGCTCTTCGCAGAGACCAGGAAATATGAGACAGGTGAGGCAAGGGGCTAAGATGGGGGTGAATGGTCACAGGATTAACCCTAATCTGCAAGGGCAGAACTCAAGAGTTGGTCTTCAACACAGGTTCCTGGGAAAACTCAGGCAAGTCAGGTGCATTAACCTTCTCATAGCAGTCGTTACGGTAGCATCTTCACTTCGTGTCCTGAAAAATAACACCCAAGAAAGAGCTCCAGATCTCAGAAGACTGCACCCACCAGCTGCAACCTGGAGTCAGGCTGCAGCTCTGCACACACTGCGTGACTTGCACCGTGGAGGACTGGGAAAGCATTAGGCTGCTGCTATCTCAGGCTCGACCACCCAGCGGTCCCACTTCCCACACGTGGGAGCAGAAGAGCCTTACTGCTCACCTCAGAGCAAGCGTGTTTTGAAAATAAGTGTTACTGTCTGCAAAGCAGTTAGCAATGAAGAATACACAAGGAAATTAGTAATTCAGTGCTCAGTCTCGAGCAGCATACAGTAAAAAGCAAGCCTGGGACTACCCAAGCCACAGTGAGAATAAAAACAACTTAAAGCTGTGCTCATTCAGCAAATACCTTGCACTTAGTGCACAGAACGATGCAGGGGTCCACAGGAAAAAGCAGTGTGTGACCATGTAATTAGAGACAGTATCAAAACGTATACACACAAGGGGGCCCAATTAAGGCTTCATGGACAGCCTTTTTTATTATTTTAACTTTTGAGTGCTTGGTTATACTGTAATGTTCATGTCTTTGTACCCTTCAATCTGTAATTTGACAGATTGTTAAAAATACAAAATGGGAGAGAAAAAGAAAGCCAGGAAAGATGCGCTGCATGGAACATCACTGACACCAAAACACAGGGCACGTTGTAGGCACAAGAGCAGCCTGTGCACAGAGCAGGCTGAAGGGAGGTCTGAAGGGCACACAGGTCTCTCTGCTGGCAGCACATGAGCACTGGGTACCACAAGTTTGGGCTTTCCTTCTCAGGTGTAGAGATCAATCAGCTTTGGTCCCCATGACACTTGCCATCACAAATGCTTCTCTCAAGTTCTTCCCTACTCACAGTCCTCGTCCTACACCAATCTCTTTGCACATGCTACCCTAACCCTTCCAGTCCTCCCAGTCTAGGTGCCAGTTCCAGCCTAGTCCTCTTACAGCTCCTCAGCTCTGCAACTGAGCAGATTTTCCTCTCCTTCTCAGTCTGAGTAACAGTAAAGAGAACCCCAAGGACCCCAGAGCACCTCCTTGCCATCCTGTGCTGTGCTCAGAGCACGGAGCTGAGTGTCCAGCCCCAGCACCCCCAGAAGCATGCAGCACCGTGCCAGGTGGGCACGCGCCTCAGCTTCCTACACTAGATTCCACAATAGCCTGAAAAGCTGCGATAAGTAATCCTCAATGAGATTTGCTCAACCCCTGCAATGCTGTGCTCTGTGTGCTGTACAGACAATATTTTCAAGGAATTTAGCTACCACCAACTCTTCACTGATCAAGTGAGAAAACAGATTTTTTTCAGTCTTCTCCCTAATGGATTTTCACTGGACTAGCAAAAAACAATGATCCCACAAAGTTTTTAGACTGAGCCTAAAAAACAGTGTGATGGAGCTTATCAAACAGATACAAGAACACGCAAAATTTATTTTGCCTTGTTTTTTTTTCCTGGAAAGAATAAAACTTTTTCCCCCTTCTAAATTTTCAGTCAGAAGTGGATGATGCAGGCATCCAGAACAGAAAGTTTCAGCAAAGATAATGCTGTAATTACTTCATGAAAATGATAAAAGTCTAAGAAACTGCAGGTGAAGGTTTAAAACAGGTCATTTAGCACCAACATTAAGCATCATACTATTGGCTTTTGTTAATTCTATCTATAAAAGGGAAAAAAAAAAAAAAGCAGATGGGGCCTTTATAGACCTAAGCACGGACAAACACTTCTTTGTCCAAGCACTTCTTTGGCTTGCACAGGAAGACATCCTTGGGTTTCTCAGCAGCAAAGAACACAGGACCAGAGCAGTCAGTAGATCAGCAAAGAGCAGAGCCCTGGCAGAAGTCCCCATGGCCTCCCGGCACAGAAAGGGCTGGCCCTGCACCGGCAGCAGGCCCAACATGGCTGCACAGTGCTGGGCGGGCAGAGATCTCCACAGAGAGGGATGTGGATCCATGAGAGGGCCGCTGCCAACAGTTAGAGAGCTGTGTGAGCAGAGACACCACTTGTATGACTTCTGGAGTATGTTATGGTGACAGGACACCATAATTAACAGCATTGATTAATATAAGGATCCAAACCAAATGAACAGTTCCTTCTGTGAGGAAGCAGACCTTATGCTTCCAAACCAGCAGCTAGGAACACTGATGCGGTCTCCACCCAATCAAAGAGACAAGGAAGTGGCAGACTAGGAATCTTCTGCATGTCAGACACATTCCCCTTTGCTTCTACAATCTCTCTCCAAGACTTATGTGCGCCTTTTCCCAGTGTATCCACTCCTCCATGCCTCCTACCCAGTCAGGTCCTGTAGGACCAGTAGCCAAGGAAGCTACTGCCAAGGGCCAGCTGCCCACTGCTCTGAGAGACCCAGAAAGCAACCAGCATGGTTAGACAAACAGACCTTGGAACTATAATTGCCCCTTACCTTCCTACCTTACACTACAGCAGAGCCAAGTACTTAAATGCAAAGCAAAAGGCCATTCGCTTACTACAGTAACTTACAGAGCCTCCATAATGCCCATATATTTTATACCTCAGACAGCATTCTGAACCGTTTTGTTCATCTGTCTTCCAGGCCGATAAGAGCGACATAGATCCAGGATCAATGTATTACAGAGGGCAATAACACACCCTTCTCTGTCACTCTCAACACAGAAAGCACAATCATCCAAGCCCAGTGTCGAGGGAAGAGATCCAGCGTGGCTGAAGCTCAGCCCTGGCAGTAACAGGGTGAAATAACCTCGAAGCTGTCCCCAAATCCAGCTGTTGTGAGAGCGGGCTGTTTCTCTAACAGCAGCATGGAGCTTTCCTCACTTTGCTCCCAGTACAGCCAGTGGACCAAAAGGCTTTACTTCAAAAATGGTGCCATTTCTGAGGGTCAGCATGCTTCAGCAGATCTATGCTCACCGATTCCATACTATGATATGATACCTGATGCCTTTCCCTATAAGGCCAGAGAGCTAATGAACTTGGAGCCACTCTCTCCATGACCGACCCTGAAGTCATGCTAAATGCATCTCTTACCAAAAACCAGTGAGGTGTGCAGGTAGAGCACTCTAACAGGCAGCCTTCAGTGTTGCAACAGACCCTATCTCTTGCCTGGAATCGGCACGGAAAAGCTACGTATTTATCGTATTTACAGAGAAGCAGGGTATTACTGGAAACTGCATTTATCTAGTGGAGGGGGTGGGAAAGAAGAAAAGCCTTAATTTCATGTATTTTGAGGACCTTTAGGAACATCTCATTCAGATTCATTGAAAAGAAGACAGACTAATAGACAAAGAGACATGTGGGCCTGGTTCAAAGCGCCAAGAAGTCAATCAGCAATACAAACACATCACACAGCTACCACAACACCGGAGATTGTGATCATCACCTCTTCTCAGGAAGAAGTTAAAGGAACGTCTCCATCTACCACAGTCAGAAGGAAGAATATGTAAGAGCTGAGCCTATCTCAACACTAAGGATGAAATTAAACTGGCCTATTTCATTAGAAACTCTGTTCTTTGTGTACAGTTCTAAACAGAAAATTTAGGGATGTGAATCTAGCTATTTATCATGGGATCTTTGATTAGTCATGCAGTAAGCTAGCTTAATGCTTTGTGATTTCCATATGCATTAGCCCATGACAAGGCATTCAAGTCATGACTCCACTTAGTCAAAGAACATCTGCAGCACATGTGAACAGACAAATGCAAAACGCATGGTCTCTCCTCATGTTCCCACCTACCCCTTTAAAATATCCTGACATGGCAAAGAGAAGAGTTCATGAAACACTTCGCTGAACATATTTCCCAGTTTTGAGATGGAACTTGGCTGCAGCGCACAAAGGAGTATGTTTTCCTGTAATTACACAGTGCTCCAATAATGCCAGATCATTTATAAAAGACCTAACTGGAATTACTAGATAGTTCATTCGAACTATTGTCTCTTCAAAGCTATTGTAGCACAATCTTCCACTGATTAATTGCACAAAGCAAGACTTTTGACTTTTAAGATCTTTCCCGAACATTCCCCTACAGTATTGCCATCAGTTCCATGAGATGCTAGCAATTTAGCTCATGAAAGGTGGTGGAGTTAAAAGCTTCTTTCATCAAGACAGTTCTGTTAGAATTAAGTCATGGGGTTCCCAAACATTTAAAAAAAAAATCTCAATAGAGCTTTGTAATCTTTTCAAATACTAGAAGGTCACTTATGTTTTCAAGGCCGTTTAGCAAGGTCAGGTTGTAATGAGCTGCAACTACTTTATTTGTGATTTGTGGCTCTGAGGGATTAATTGTCCCCACTCTGTCTCATCCACAATCTAAGGCCGAATTGTCAAAATGATCCATGGCTTTCGTCCCCAGGCCCATGGTTTCATTATTAAGGTGCGTTCTAATCGATAGTAGCATTTTTAACATTTTGCCCCTTACGTTTTATCAATCCTTATTATCTAATGACCAATACTGAACTGGCACAAGGTTTTTCAGAAACACACTGACAGATTACAACAGGCAGTCACATGCATTTGTAATTAGACTTCATTACCATTATAAGTGCTGAATGGGAGCAGAATAGAAAGGCAGAAGGAATGCACCCAGTTCAGAGCTCATCCCATTTCTTAGAGGCCCTGCACAAGTCTGTCTTAATTTAAAAAAATGACAACGGACAACAAAAATTTCAGATCTTTTTCATGTTCATGTTTGATTTACTCCACTCCAGTGGCTCAAGTGGTATCAGAAGCTTTGATAACTATCCCACTATCTAGAAGCTACAAAGTTTTATTTTGATAAAAAAAACTCATTGCAAAACCAAGCACATTGATTACATTCAGTCTTCTTAGATTTGCTTATTTGGATTACTTTGATTCCTTCTCACAGTTTAATCTGTTCTCGTGTTGATGATGTAAATACAAACATGAGTTTTCTTTTCCCTGGAAACTGGAACTATGGCAGACAATTCCCTTATCTAAAGTCACTACTGGTTTAGAAAGAAAGCTGAGAGGAGAGATCCTCATATAGTATAAACTGGCTTAGTTCCACTGAAGTCAATGGAAATCCACTAATTTACATGTGTGAACATCTGGCCCGACAGTGGTCGCTAACAGAATATTGCCCAAGAGGAGCGTTTTCCAGGCTAGAGAAAAGCTGAAATCGTTGTTTTAAATTCCACAGCATTCATTTTCCCTCTTTTTCTGTGAGATGGGAGTCCTGGGCTGCCTGATGAGATGGCTTGCTCTGGCCTGATTCATAGAATCTTACCACCTTCCCAGTCTGCCCTTGTCAAAACAAGCAGTTTCTGTCTCCAGATGGCATGTTAAACTGCCAGCTACACACAAACATATACATGAAATGGAACAAAGTGAGACAAACTCAGTGCATACAATAATTTAGGACTACAGCTAAGCACAGTAACATCCAGGTATTTGTTCACACTATATAAAGAGAAGAAAAAACACCATCACAATAGTAAGTCCAAACTGAATTTTCAAAGCCAAATCTGAATGAAATCCTGATTTGTCAATTCTGTAAATATAAAATTATTTCTGCCTTCAATTAGTTCAAAATTTTATTTATCAAGCCTTCAAATTTGGCATTTTTGTGAGAACCTGTTCTGCATACCTACAATCCTTATGATTTTTTATTTTTTCAATTATATTTCCATTTTCCAAAGCACTTCTACAGCTGATTGGGAAGAAAGCCTCCTAAATAAACTCAGTCTGTAGACACCTGAAATACAGGAATTGCTGGCATGACTCTCTTGATCTCAGCTGAGACTTAGCCATGAATTCTAATACTGGTATCTTAAATGCAATCACTTCTTTGCTGATCACTGCAGGCAAGAAAGAAGTGTTATGACGACTTGAATGATGTACTTTGACATCGCATTTCCTATCACAAATTAGCACTACTAAAGAAATAAACAACCAAAAAACCTCCACCAGTGTTTTTCACATTACTGCATAAATAACTGGCTCAGACAGTCCATTTCCAAGGCCCAGAAGTGTTTTCTTTTTTTTTAAGAAAAAAAAAGGACTGACTGCAAAGGCCTAATCTAAAGCAAAGGGAGACATTTCTGCTGTGCCAATTCTGACTTTAAGAAGATACTGCAATTTTTTTGAAGTTTTGTTCTTAAAATACATTGTTTACACTACTTGTGGCTATGGGCTCATTTTCTCAAGCCCGACCTGAAACATTCTGTACACAGCATAACAGTCACAATTATGACTATATTCTTAAGCCTTTTGAAACATGCAGTGAGGTCCTACAAGAAGGTTCTTTGTTAAAAGACTGATAACTTGGGCTTCTCCTGACTGGTGCCTGCTGAAGAACCACCCCTCACACACACACACCCCCCTCCAAATGAAGTGCCTAATATCTCCTCGGCTTTGTCAGATTGATCGTTTTCCTGGAGAATGCATTAATTCTGTTCGCCTCTCACCAATATTCTCACAGAAGTCCAAAAAGGCAGTAATAGTCTTAACACTTGTGTAGTGTAAAAAAACTTTTCTGAGTTGCAAGATAGGCCATAGTGAAGGTAAAATGCTTTTCTCTAATCTTGAAAGACTTATCCTTGTTTTCACTGTCATTAAAGGTGATGTTTCAAAGTCTCACCTGTCTACAGATTGCAAATAGTAACTGCCACAGAAACACGGGGAAGCTTGCCCCCAAGATTAATATATTTGGTTTTATTCAGTTTTGTTCATCTTTCTGATGAAGGATATATCCCATTAAGAAGGTTGGGCATTATAAGAAATACATTCATTAACAGAAATCACAGCCAGACTTTGTTTGCCTATGTGGTCAAAAGGTGCCTTATAATAGCGGTATCAGCACATACATGTATTAAAGTCAAGCCTTTAGCAGTTCTTAAAGCTCTTACACGGAGGAGGCTGCCTTCTGCCCTTATGCTCTTTGAGGCCACTCATTTTCAGTGGAGAGATGAGAGGAACGAGGAACAGACTTTGGGGATTATTTTTGCAGACCTAACGCAGGGCAAATTTAGAAGTAAATGCAGATGAAGCAGCCCACTGCATGGAGGAGATGGTTCAGATAAACATCTTTACTACTGCACAATTTCCTCATTGAAGTCCAGGACTTCCTTTGTTGATGTGGTTGTACACACAAGACCAATTAGCAACATGCTCTCAACTCCAGTCATAGTCAAAATTACCTCACTTCTGAATTGTTCAGAAAAGGATGCAGAGTATTATACAACATACCTGCTTAAATCTGAATTATAGGAAGGTTTACTGTCATCGTTTAGAGATCCTAACACTACTGCTGAAGTAGGCACATAAATCCAATTCAGAGAATGAAGCCTGCCTTCCCTATGCATTTTCCTAAGGCATAAACAGCTGAATTCATGGCTGCATTTCTCCATAATATAGTATTTGGGGATGGTAGGTAATATTGGGCAATGTTTAAATAAGAATGGACTTAATTTGAGGACAAACAAGCAAGTCTGTGCAAATCTGAATTTTCCAGAGTTGGTAGAAGTTTAAGCTCTCTCCATACACTTGGTTGTATTTGTGTTTGATTTTTTTTTTTTAATTTAAACAAAATCCCCTGCTACATACAAGATGCTTGAGCAGTCTATGTTCTCTTTTAAATATTTCTCAAAACATGAAAAAAAAAAAAAGAGGAAGGAGACAAGCATGTTGAACCACTGAGCCACTTTGGCCCATCTGTGACTGTCAGAAGATTCAGAACAGTCTAGCTGAAAACATCAGCTTGGGTATAAATTCACTGAACCAGTATGACCTCAAGCACAAAGTTCTGATTATTATATGCATGGCAGGTTCTCTGAGCAACAGAAAATACACAAGAAGTCATAGATACTACTGGGACTTTTTCCTTCCTCCTACATCTGGGGATTTCTGGCAGTAGTAAAAAGCCCTCCTGCTCCTGTGATGTTCAAGTTGTTTTGTACTTGCAGTAGTTGAGCACGAAAACTATTCTGTGACCTAAAAGGCTGAAAATATTATATCAGACCGTAGCTGAATAATCAGCTATTGGCTATTTCCTTTTTAAGGAAAGAGTACTTCTGATCATTCTGGTTTACCTGATCTGCAGACTACACACAATCATAACATTTCTTTAAATCTTTCTGCAACGTTACAACCTTCCTGGATTTACTCCACTAATACCCAGTGTTAAATACAACAACAAAAGGATTCATTCACATACCCCTCTTTAAAAAAAAAAAATACAGCGTGTTTTCTAAAACACGGTAAGGATTTCCGTGATGAAACTAGCTAGGTGTTCAGCTTCACAGATGTTCTCCAAGAGTGGCATTCTTTGCCAGCCTTTAAAAAAAAGTTCATTTTCTCTCCCATTCCACTATGCTTACCAGGCTAACAAGGAAGCAGCCATCTACTTTGCAATACAACAAACGGGGAAAGGAAATTCAGGCAACACATACCAGACAGTTTTCAGCTTTTGCAGAAGTTACACAGCCACTTTAACACTGCACAGAATAAAATATTACAATTCCATGGGGGTGGAAAAAAAACAGATTAGTCTTTTTCCATTTAAAATAAAACCAACCGCTACCAATGAAACTAAAAAAGAAAATGAAAACCTAAAATCAGCATTGGGATCGTTCTGCTTGGGGACCCCTGGAACTTCTCAGTCAAACCTCAATTCACTCCAGAAAGAGCCCCACAGAAGTACCCCTGAGGGAGGTGTTATTCAACACTGGTACAGCTGACAGAGCCTGTCCTTATCAAGGCACGTTGAGATTCATCTAGCCTAGCTTTAGACATCAAAAGGTTAGGCATTTAATTCTGAATTTGTCACTGTAGGCTTTTCTACAGTCAACGGAGAGAAACAGGCATCTCCAGGGGCCAATTCATCTGACCTGCCTATTTCAGGCTAAGATGAATCACTCTCTGAAGGTGCTCATTTTTCCTCAATTGACTGTGAAGCGAATGTAGGGTGACTTCCCCACATTTAGACATCTACATTTATGATACTGTGGTGAAGGCACTTGAATTCTACCCACAGTTTTTGGAGCTCAGTCCAACATATTTGGCAAACCAGCAGTGTTAAGTACCCACTCCGTAAAACTTCAGTTTTCACACCAAACTACCAAGTTACATTTCTGTTGACCTTCGCAGTCCTAGCACTTACAAGACTACTGCCCTTGTTTTAATTAGTTGCAGATCCAAGCCAGTAGGTCCCCAAAATAAGAGAAATGAAAAGGCAAAAGTGAGTTTAACTCTGTCTGTTGAAATATTGATGTTTTTGTTTGTTCTCTCCTGTTCAGAGCTCAATTCCATGGGGTAACTTTTCGGAACCAGCAGTGAAGCACTTTCAGCACATACACTTGTATTATTATAATGTGTGATGAGCATATCTTTCATCAGTAACTGCACTTTGTCCCCCGACAGTCATATTAACTTCTTCTTCCCAGACATGTCTATTGATAAGGAATTTTAATTTTTGGTTTAAACCTTTGTAACTTCATAGCAACATACGAATTAATTACAGGATACGCTACCAAAAGAAGCAGTTCCATGCATATCCCTTTCATAACAGAACTCTTCCAGCTACATATTTTTCCAGTGGGATAAGATGACGTTAGACATTCAGGAAGGTCCTTTCAATTATTATTTTTGGACAGATGATCCATTAGAGCAACACCCACCATCAGCACTGTACTCACGGATATACTCTATACCTTAAGGCTAAATGAACCCTCAGATAGAATCTAATTCATGATCCATCAGCATTTAAGTTAAATGACAGTCCTATATGTTTTCCCTTTAATGACAAACTCTTACCATATGTCTTCTTCCACCGACATACAATGGATTCCCATCTCTCTCTCACCAAGTCTGAACGAACAATGTTCTTTCTGTAATACATAAATACAGTGTTCTTTAAGTATTAGATTGCCACCTTGTTTATTTTAAGTATGCTTTGGGTGTTTTTTCTTGTTATAAACAAGTCACAGCTAATAAAATGACTTTGAACAGTAATCAAAATGACATACAAAAAAACAAGAGGGAAAACAAGATGAAAAAACTTTGCTACTAAAGAGACCTTCTTTATGAACTTGTTCATTTTTAATATATAAAACTACCATCACTAAATAAAAAAAGCTTTGCCACATGACCACCTAAAACAATCAAAAAATTCATCAGTTTCATTCCACTCTATCCATTTATTTCAGTCTGCCTAACCACAATTTCACTCTACACAGCATTGCTACAGAACAATCTATTTGCTCAAAAACGCGCCTCCAGCAGTCAGTCAAGTTATTAGTATCTGATTACTGATCTTCTTGCAGTTACCCTGTGGCAGATTCTCCTTTCCTGCTTGTGTGAACGCAGAACGCAAACCCCATCCCACGGAAAGCTGTGAGTAATGCCAGCTCTGACACTGGAGCCCTCATCTACCGATGTCCTATTTGCTTCCTGAATTTTAGGAGACTTTAAACAGTGCTGTGCTTAACTACATACAATCTGATGCTACACTTGAGCGTATTTTTAGGGAAGCACTCTAATGATTCATAACAGTTCCACACAGGAATGCATTTAACCAGAGGCTTAGCTTAAAACCCGTGGCTGATCTCAAAAGGCAATGGCAGGGTGTTTTTCTCATAAATAAATATAGCAAGGACTCTACACGTGGATCTGAAGTGAAAATTGCTAGCAATTTATTTCCCAAACAAGTGTCTTATTTACATGGCTGCAGAGTCGCCATGAGGAATCACAAGGACTACACACCAAAGTTAGGAGACGGGACAAAACCAAGCTCTTCATTTACCAGGACACCGAAAACACCGACGATTAGCTAAGAGGCTGAGCTGTCATGCAGTGCTCTGCAGCACACCAAGGTGGCCAGAGGCCCCCAAGGACCACAGCAGCCTGGGGCTGTCAAGGGGGCACCTGCACTACGCTGGTTATCAGGCTCTGGCTGTTCTCAAAGGGTCCCTGTTCATGTCACGTTAAGGGCTGAAAAACTTATACCTGAAGGTTTAAAATGGTTTGAACTCTCCTAGTTCTTGAAAAAGTGCTTGAACAAATTCCTCATCGTATCTTACCGCCAACCTCATTTTAGGAAGCCTCGTCTCAAAGAGCCAACAGGAACAGAGGCAGAAGCAGACAGCTTCGGCCCAGCAAGGGCCCTTCAGAAGAAGCCAGCCGGCACGAGCAGCCAGATGACAGTTACAAGGCTGTAACCGTACAGCCCACAACAAACAGTAGTGGAAAGGAAGCATATATGGATTTAAGGGGCCTAATTAAAGTTAACAACTGAACTTGACAAAACCACTCCTTTGCCTGAAGGGCTCTCCTTCCTCTGTGTTCCCAAGTCCCACAGCTCCCTTCTTTTTCTAGGTATCATTCTCTGTGCACTGTGAGGTGTATTTCTTAAGGAAAGAGCAAGTATTTTGTTCATGGCATTATTTTTGTAGATTAATTTAGGATTGATTCTCCTTCACACTCTCTGTACAGAAGTAGCTAGCGGCCTACACATTTCAATTTTAAAAACACATCGGTTTCGTGTTATACATGGCAGAAAATACAGAACATGTTGCTGTAGGATGAGGGCAACATGTAAGAAAGGCTTTTCAAATGCAGCAAAAATTATAAAAAATTATAAAAAATAATTCTGCCCGTATGTGGAGACCTTCAAGTCATGTTTCACAGCAGGACAAGCTTTTATTACTGAGACAAAGTCCTGAGAACAGATTTATAAGGGGAATGGTGGCACTGATTAGAAATCCTTATGAATGCCCACAGAGTACAATTTGAAGGCATTGAATGAGTCCAGAAAATTAATCACAGCCACTGGGAAGTGTTTACCTCCATGCCACTGGCCACTGGTGAAAGCCAGTCAAGTTTTAGGAGCAGGTACCTAGTTTTTAATATACCCCATAAAGCTCTTAGCTTTGGGTTACTAAAGAGAAAGGAAGAGGCAGTAGCCACCCCAGTACACACACCCTATCAAATCACAGCACTTGGAGACTTGGCTCTCACAGTAAAATAAAATGCCTTGATATAAAATTCATAGCAAGTCAGAGAAAATACTGTCCGAAGATGGGCATTGGGAGGTACTGGCACAAATGAGCTAAAAATCTGTTAAATTTCTAAAAGAAAGGTCAAAAGATATCTTGTCCTCCCAGAGCCCAACCCCACTCTGTCCAAATTGCTTCCATGGTGGCAATACCTGAACAAAAGCTAAAGACCTGGAGCAAAATTTGGCCCCGCTGAGATCAATAACAGGATTCCCACTAAACTTGCTGGAGACAGAATTTCACTTGGAGAGAGTAAAACATGATCTTAAATCAAGTTTTGGTCCCCCTTGATCAAGTGTGCTTATACAGTGGTGACTGCAGGACACCTGAACTGACACATTCTGTGCCGTGTTTTTCCTGCACAGCCTTAGGAAAGCAACGTGCCTGTTTTAGGCAGTTCGCAAGCTGAAACGAAGATCTGCAAGAACTTCCCTATTAAAGAAAAAGGCACTCCTCACAGGAATTAATATTACCCTCAGTCTGGAAGCTGGTCCCAAACGAAGAGAAGACCAGCTAAGAATGTGAGTCGTTTTTGGAAACAATCAACTAGCACAACGTTAAAATAAACATCGCTTATCTTCTGGCGCAAGCTTGCACTTTCGTTTAACTTGCAGATTAGCTGGCTCTAATTCATTTTAGGATGGAACACGCTCTTCTAATTAATGCGTGATCTGAAATAGATGTCTTTACCAGCACGTTGGACAAGCCAACCTGAAACGTTTATGAACACAACTGTGCCTGTGAACGTTCACATTGGACGTGAATGACCATAACAGCAACAGTGCTTCGTCCCTGGCCAAAGCGTCTCACAGTGGCAACCAGTCCAGCTGATCAGTAGTCATGCCCGGCTACCAAAGTCAGCAGCAATCAGTAACATTCAGCCCCTAAAAGCTATGAGAAGGATCACATTTTGAAAAAGGTAAGATCATTTATGGCTATGGTTAGGAAAAAAAGGAAAAAAAAAAAAGTGTTTATATCTAAACTAGTTTGCACTAAACGAGAAATCATCTCATCATTAAACATCTTCCACAGTATCAAACATTACTCAGCATTATGGGCTGCCTTACATGATCTCTCAAAAAACAAAGCAAAAGGGTGGAACTCATTCGTATAATCCCTTATACATTGTGTTGCTGCCCAGAGCTCGTTGCATCCCTCTGACACAAGGTTTTCTATACTTTGTGTTCCACTGAATGATTTTCATGGAATGTTACTAAAGTCAAAGCTTCACACGATATGAATATATGCAAAACTACGCTTTTTCCACACAAATATATTTGCTTGCATTCCGCAGCAGAACAACTAGATATTATTCTGGACAACTGGCTCTAGAACCTTGCTCCACAGACTACAGGAAACACTTAGCAGAGAAACAAAACCTCCCTACACTTCGTATAGCGCAAGTGTTAATTGTGCAATGTTGCAAGAGGTTAAAAAAAAAAAAGAGTCACCCTGTCACTTAAGCCTTCAATTTGCTTTCTAAAGGATGAAGCACTTCGCCTTACTTTTTAGTGTGTGCAACTAGAAATAATTTGACAGTGCCCTCATGTATGGAAATCCCAAAATAAAGAAATCCCATGTCAAATGCCAAAAAAAAAAAAATTCAATAAACATGAGAAACAATTCAAAAGAAAGTCTATATTCTGCTGCCTTTGGAAGCAGACAAGATGGTTTGAAGCCTTTCCTGTCGGTACGCAATTCTACACCTAGGTAGAAAATAGCTGTGATCGCTGCTTCCTTCTTCCATAAGAAGCTAACCTGGCAACCTCAGGAGCGGACCAAGCCAGCACCAGCGACTATCAGCAGCTGAAAGAAACCTCCACTGCCTTTTTCAAAGACGGGCTGTTAACCAGCTTCAATGCTTTTCAGGCAGCCTACCTGGTTTGTTTGCAGCTTTAATACACTGGTGGCTACTTATGCAAAAAAGGGGAAAACTAATTAAATTTGTTTATGTATGTTATCGTGTGGAGCACTCATTTCCAGACATCACGCTATGAATCATTAAGTAACTGCTAAATTGGTCTCCGGGGATAGATGATGCCTCAGCGTCGGGCAGGCCCCCATCCCGCCAAAGCCAGGTGTGCTCCGCAGCGAGCAGGCGTTCAAACCGCTTTAAAGGCCATGGGCTGGGGATGCAGCCAGGTCTCACACTGCGCGCGAGTGCTAGGAAATCATGAAAACAGTGACAGCCCTCCTGTCAGAGTTACTCCTCTGTTTGATTAATGAGGGCATTTGAAAGACAATTAGCCAGAGCAGGTTTGGCTGCAACTAGCTTATCAATCAGGCACCCTCTATTCAAAGCACTAGTGCCTTCTTTTGTTTTTCCTGTTGCAAAAGAATTGTATCAGTGATGCACAAACAACCAGGGACCTTCAGGTGGTATTTAAAAAGAAGAGAGCAGAATGTAGCAAACCACAGCTGAAATAGTAATTAAAAAAATAAATCATCACTGCGGCTTCCACATCACTGGATTTTTAGCTTGTGTATGGCGAATTCAAGGCTGCCTGACCACATCAAACACTTTCAAGTTTTGGCTAAGTTTTCAACAGCAAAGAAACCCAAGCATGAATGATCATTTCTGTAATGAAAACAATAAATATTCCTTCATTGGAAAGCCTACTGTGGACCCTACTCTCTGAGCCTCAACATGTTTCAAACACATATTGCTTCAATTTAAAGAAATGCATTTGTTGCAGTAATTGGTCAGGTTGATTTACCCGCTAGCGATGCGCCCTTACTGCTTTCCAACTACCAGCCTGGGTGGAACGCAGCAAAGCAGCGACTTTTCTTAGACAGCTGCTCTCCCACAAACACATTTCACTGCTTTGCTTTAGCTGAGAGCTTTGCCTCAACTGGGGCAGACCTTGGCCCCATATAAGTGATCAGCAATAGGGAATGGACTATTTAAACCACGTCAGAGCTTTTCCTGAAGATCTGCATTTCCATCAGAACAATTTTCATGAAACTAAGAAAATGATGACTTTTTTACCTGTGAATAAGTAGAGCTGAATTACTGACTAATGTACTTAAATTGCTCAGGCACTAGATCTGAATAAATCCGAGCTTGAAAGAGTAAGATTGAGTCTGAAGCGTGATGTACCACTTTTCCTTTCAGTTTACAGTTAATTTTCCCTGGTAATACCAGATCAGAAGCATTTTTAATGCATGACTAGTGTAGTACTAAGTGGATATATCTGCAATGCTAGGAGGCTATTTTTTTTTTTTTTTAAAGCATTGCCATAATCTGTTTTAGAGGTGAGCTCACAAAATAGCTACATCGTGTGTGTTTGACTACTGAGCTAATAAAGAGGCAAATTAATCTCTGATTAGATTAGCTGGAGTACAAAGACAGGGAGCTTCATCATAGCCAAAAAACTTCTCCGTGTTGGAAGTATATGATAGTCCGGAGACGGAGAGAGAACTGAAATTGTTTTTCAAACTCTGGAGCAATTCCCCCTGATGAGACCTCACAGCTTGTCCCAGGGTTAGCCTGCCAAGCCCCCTTTGTGAAGATCTCCAGCCACCCCAGCAGTGGCACCCACAAGGGGAGCACTGCTGTAAGCTTGCCACTAGCAGTTTACCCCCAGCCCCGATCCAGGATCCACTGCAGAGAGCCAAAGGCTGTTTCAGTGGATTTTAAATTGGTCCCCGCACTCCTCTAAATTAGAAAGGTGGTAATGAAGTATGGGGAGACACCAATCAAAAAATAAAGACAACCTAAGAAGGTGGTGGGTACCCAGTGCGTCCCCATGACCTTACTCAGAGTGAACAGTTTCTCATGTGTCTTTGGCAGGAATTGTAAACAAAACCAGACAAAGGCCTACACGGCGTGGCATGGCTCAGCTCCGGGCCCACTTCTTGCCTCACCATGTGGGTCCTCATCCACACAGCTAATTGGAAAGCCTCTGGCCAGTGCCACCCCCTCACCCACGCCTGGGCATCATCTGGGAGAGGGCTAGTTGGCATCAACAAAATCACACCATAAGCATGGTAGCAGCAGAGCCCTATGAACACTTGCAGTGCTGTATTCGAGTCTTCAGGCCTTGCTTAGTTTACTAGTGCAGACAGAGCTACTATATCCTACTTTAACGGGATTCAGGACATGCTAATTGGCTCCTTGCAAGACAGTCGTAAATGCTATGACAGTGCTTTGGCGAGAAAGTGGAAGTGCTGGGATAAATGCAGGCTATAACCTGCACTATTAGGTTGTGATCATTTCAGGGTAGGGGAGATCAAGTGGACAGAAATAGGTCCACTATTTTTATACAGATTAATACAAACTGCCAGCTTCCTCTGGATAACAAAAGGTTAGAAGGACCCAGGGCTTTGTCATCACCTCTGAGAGAACAATTGCCTCTTCCTCCTCTTATTCAGTCAGAAAGCATCCGGACACTTTGCTTTCTCAGCAGTTTGATGAAACAATGGCATGAACAGAACAAATATACTGCTATATTTCCCAAGCATTTCAAATTTGAGGTTGATAGATGGTTAAAAAAGTGGAGGGCGCTTCACAAAAGTAGAGCCTTCTGTTTCCCATCAGCAATCCCCATCTCCAGCCACTGCCATTTAGCTGGAAACACCTTTTGTGCCCAATAAGCAGAGATGTTTATTAAGCAGAGATGATTAGATTGCAGGTTATGTGGATTTAGATCGTGCTACCTACTTTTCTATGATGTCCACAGAGAATTTTTATAAAGTATTCTGCCTCAGAGGCTGAAACCCAAGTCAAATTTTAAAGATATCAACAGTTATAGTGAAGAAACACCTTGCCCTTAGCTTCTAAAGAGCTCAGACTGCTTTCCAGACAAGTGCAGAAGTCTCCCTGCAAGCCCCAGCATGGCTCCCCTGCTGGCTCACCCGTTTAAAGTGCTCTTAGGGAGGCCGGTTTCAAATCCAGGGGCAGTTTGGTGAAGAGCACCAAGTTTTACAGCAGGTCCTGCTATTTGGAGCAAAGAACCTGGCCAGCCAGCAGACGAGAAATGGTGCCTCTCCAAATACGTCGGAGAAGATGCAAGAGCCACACAAAATGTAGGCTTTTCCCAAGATTTAAAAAAAAAAAAAAAAAAGTGAGGGAGGGTTGTAGCAATGACTGAAGAAATTTATTCTTTCACTGTCTATTTATTTGAACCTCTGGCTCTGGTGCAGTAGTTTAATTGACTTTCATAAATCAAAAAAAATATATAATTTCAACCCTGATCACAAGGTGTATAAAAATGACCTTGGATCCTTCTTCCTTGTGAAGAGTTGGAGAAATGCTATCTGTCTAGGACAGATGGTTTTCACCTGGGCAGAAGTGACAGAATATGCATCTTGGTTGACATTTCATTAACTACAATTTAGAAATTCTTCCTTAGCCTTATGCATTTTTTTAATGCAAGTAAAGTTTACCTTGCTAATTGGTTCACTAAGTAACACATCATTGTTATTAGAAGGAGAAATGAAAACTTGCTGACCTAACATCCATGGCTATGATTATTCTTGTCAATTATTTTACATTTGGAAAGCCAAACAAATGTTGTATATAAAAACTAAATACTGCATTTGGCATAACTTCAAATTAGCTGTCTCACCGTGCTTATAGCAAGCAAATTAAATGTCCTGAATAAGCATTAATCATCTTAATAGGCTAATTATTGTCAGTTAGCTATCGAATTACTTAGTTACTACACTTTGCAAAGAATTTGGGGAAGAGGGTTAGTAAGAAGATTCTGGCTACCTAAAAGCAAAAACCAAATATTAGAAGTTTTAAACAGTAAACATTTTTAAAAACAAGTACTTATTTTGACTAGTTTGAACATTATTCTGGTTTTCTAACATATACACACTTATTTTGCTGTACATTACATTTAATCCCAAACCATTTTTGTGTTGAGACATTTTTGCATCCCTGTTATTTAAAAAGCCTCGGTGAGGTTTAAAATATTATTTATGTGAATAAACAGCTAATCTTTGTCTTCCTTGGCTAGGCAGATGACTACCACAGTACTTGCAGATAGCAAGGAAGTTAAATGCCTTACACAGAGCTAAATGTTTTAGAAGGGGTAAAGCACACGAGTGTAGAACCACTACTTGGAGCCAGTATGTTAGGACCTCAGAGTGTACATTTAATAAAGGAGTGATGCATTCTTGAATGTAAATGGATAGCCAATGAGTACAAGGAACCGAAGCACTTACATGAATACACAAAACCCAACACATTCAAAATTCAGTCCTACGCATTTAAAAATCTCCTTAAAACAAATGTGCAGTCAGCTTTCAAGACGACTGTCTGGTATTTTTCTACAGCATTTGTGAGAAGGCTCCTCCCAGACGATTCACTTTCATCCACCCCCCTCACACCACATTTGTCTCACTTACTCAGAGGTTTCCTTAATGTGCTCACTGCTGCAGGATTCTTACACTGGTGTTCATGTGTTCGCCTTCACAGTGCCTCCAAGACTGGGAAGACACATGAGCTTTATTTACAAATGGGAACCCAACACACATCACGTGATTTCTAAAGTGTCCCAGAGGAAATCTACCTCAAGAGCAGAGATCAGAATCTTGTCTCCCTGACCACGATGGGATGCTCCTGGAGGTTAAAAACAGCTCTAAGTTGCACAGAAAACTTGCACAAAACCAGTAACAGCTCTAGGACACCCAAGTCTTCCTTTACTGCCTCGACCACAAGGCCATCTTGGGGCAGTATTTATGTACTTGTACTTTTCTTTCAAATAGCATGAGTACCTCATTTTTTTCTGCTTCATAACATTCTGTCTGTAACACAGAGTTAAAGGAGCATGAAATACAATAACAAAGACAGGATGCCTCCACAGGTAATACTAGGGATCCGTAAGAGAACAGTTAGCAAGGTATTGATTGGCAACCACTTAGTTACTCCTAGGAGGTAAGAGCCTACCAGCCCTCCACTGCCAGGTAAGCATCCAGGGATCCCACAGGTCTTTCTGAGCACACCATCTCCCTAGGAGCTCCAGTTCAGCACTCCTCCTACTGCAACCTCAGCATCTTTTAAGGCAATGACTGTTTCACAAGACACAGTTACCCTTTCTGTTTAAACTTGCCTCCTTTGTACAACTGTATAACTGGGTGCATCAAAATACATACCACAAGAAGGCCGAGTCTGTATGATATGAAGTGGTAAATACCTAAGGATGTCCTCTCTCATAATTCTCCACCAATCTTTGCTCACACACATTCCTGGCCATATTTGTCATGCTTGCTGTCCAGCCACTGAAGATGACATTGAACACGGCCAGAACCCTTGGAAGCATCCGATGCAATGAGGGCTCTCCGCTGACATCTGCTCTCCAGCATCTGTCAGTGAGCCCATGAAAAAGTTTCCTTGTTTCATACTGCAGCAGTAATGCAAAGTGCTAGCGTCCCTCTTAATCCAGCACAGCATCCAAAGTTCTTTGAAGCCTAAATACTCGATGTCTACACCATCCAGTCATTAGATTTGTAATTGCATGAAGACACTGAAAGCTTCCTTGACAAAGTCTTTTCATCATAAAACTATGCTGACAGCCATAAAAGCAAGCTCCCATTCTGCAGTTCTTTGTCTACTGAATTCACTACCAACTTTTCCATTAGCTTACCTGCATTAATTGCAAGCTGACTCATCTATACAAGTCAAAACCATTCAGCCTACGGTTCTGAACACGAGCACAATATCATCACTCCGTGGTTTAAAATAAGCTCAAAAGTCACATTACTTCTACAAACACAGGTAGACCAGAGATCAACTCAGCCAAGTCCTTTAGGACTCTTGCAGTGAGCTCATTTTAGAAAAGGTGTTTTATTATATTTATTTTTTAGTTCAAGACTAATTAAGCTACTAATTGAAGTTGTTCATTGCATTGATATGGCATTTGGACACAATAGCATGTTTCTTTGAAAACATAGCATAAGTATTTGGAGGTCTTTTTCAACCTTAATGATTCCGTGACTCTATTTATTTGGTCATATCTGGTGAGTTTTTTTTTTCTCCAGTATAAACAATCTTGAAGTTTCCATCTGTTAAAGGATCTATACAGTTCTTGGGGCTCAGGGGATTTATTTTTATTATTTTTTGGTCTCTAAATAAAGCTACAAAACCTATTGTCCTGGATACTGTCAGCAGGATCCCTCATGTCTTAGTTTTCCTCTTCAGTTTTAATACTTCATTACTTCTAGTTTATAAGAACCTAAATAGAGATACCAATTGATATATAAGGGTATATATAGCTTAACAGTGATTTATTCCAAGGGTGCCTTCTATTTCTCTCTGATACAGAACAGAAATTCTGGCTTTTTCAGTCTCTGATACTCTTAAAATAACTCTCAATTTTCATTCCCATTTTTCTGCTTGCATTTTTCAATTTCCACTGCTTCTCAGTGTAGCTTTGCCATTCTCCCCCAGACTAAGATATTCCAGTTTAGAGCAGCCTGCCAAGAAAGTAAGATTTAAAGCTAAGATGCATCTACTTTATCCCTTTATGGGAAGGCAGCATTTCAACTTCGAGCTCATAATTTTGGCATTAACAATGAGATCAGGATACCTCTGTGCACTGGTATTCTGCAAGCTCAGGTACACTCCCAGCTTCAGCCAGGCTGAGGTTTAGAGAACATCAACGTTCAAACAGCAAGTCACCAACAACAGTGGCAACTGACCTACCTAACTGCTTAGGCTGATGAGACCACAGAGGCATTCTTCCATGATAATATTACTCTTTTTTGCCTTGCAGTTTACTTCCACCGTGAGTTTGCCTAGTGATAATGGGCTAAAGAGGAAGGAGATCTGACTAAAAAGAAAATGTGGTTAGGAAAGGAAATAAATTTGCTCACCTGAGGGCCTTACAGCAAGATTTTCCAGATGAGGATCCTATTTTCATTTGTTAATATAACTCCGAGTGTAAATAATTCTCTTTTGAACAAGTTTATGTCAGAAGACACTCGAGAAAAATACAGCTGAGGGCTAACCTCGCTCCCTCGCTCACCCACACGGGTGCACACAATTTTTGATAATAAAATATTTTTAGTTCATTTTAGATCAAAAGTCAGTCACTGCTGAATGTCTACGCTAAAATACATATTGCAAAAGCCCTGTAAGAAATGAGTAGGTTTACAGTGTCATTGCTGCTGAAATGAATGTGAAATTGAATGTAGCGTGTGGTTTCAGAGACTTTCTGCAGGGAAAAGAAATGGAACCAAGAAAACTGTGGAATATTTTGTCATAAAGAAGTTGTCCCTTTGTCTTTAGTAGCTGTGTGTACTCATGAAATCAACTGGACATGGCAAACACTAGTACTTGAAGTGATCAAGTACTTCTACCCTAAAGTCAAGGCTTCCCTAACGCAAATTATGTTGAACTGCAGAGAATCCATTAGATAACTGCTGAACAAACCCCAAGACCATCCTGCTGACGCACCTCAGCACGATCCTTTATCTTCTCACAAGAAATAAGTTTAAGTAATTACAAAAATTAAG
The DNA here is from genome assembly GCF_011077185.1 of Oxyura jamaicensis. Lineage (NCBI taxonomy): Eukaryota > Metazoa > Chordata > Aves > Anseriformes > Anatidae > Oxyura > Oxyura jamaicensis. The sequence goes on from NC_048897.1 coordinate 61,192,313, forward strand.
CCATCTCTTTTCATAAATTTATCACTATATTACCTTTTTTAAAAGTCCATTCTGAATGCACAAAACGGATTTATGAAGGGTTAAGGGATATTTTGCAATAGCTGTTAGAAACTATCACAATTTGAAGGACATGATCTTCTGGCTGCTCCAGCAGAACCTGATCTTAATAGGAGGGACGATGTGAGATGGAAATATGAAAATATGAGAAACAAATATCAATAAAGCATCAATTTGATAAGGTCTCCAGAATAACTTTTCCCATCATCTTAAGTATCAGGAATATCAACAGTAGCTTTCCCACTTGTTAAACTGGTCAGGCAAAATCATGTAAGACCTGACTGGGTTTTTGAAATATCAGTGCAACCAAAGTTATAGGCAGTACCTAAAATAGAACTGTAATACCAAGCCATTTAATAAGATTTTAAAAAATTCCTCAGTCTATTATGCAACGCACGCTGGAAGAATTGCCACACACTTGGGCAAAGTCCATTGATCAGTGGATATGTCCATCTTATCAACAATTTGTTGAGTATTACATGTGTTCAAGTAGTGAAATAGACTCCAGCTGTGCTTCGTAGCTCCTGGGTGATATAAAATAGTAAGTATTCATTATGACCTTTAGTCAGCAGCTTAATGGTAATACTAATGGACCTGCAATAAAATTTAGCTGACATACTGCTTAAGAATATTCTTGGGCTATTTTGTGGCATTAAGTTGGCACATGTAACTACATTTAAGCTCTACATTAAATAACAAGTTTTCAATTATGAATAAATCTTACAGCTAAAAGAATTTTGATAGGTTTTGATGTGACAAAAATACCTGGTCACAAAGAACACTTTCTAGCTAAACACTAGCATTTGAATTTTAGCAAATAGGACTCGCACTCTCAGATACCAAAGCTTAGCATGGATATTACTGTTTATGTAAATGGCAGCCCATGAGAAAGCTTGTTTTTTTTACAGACTCAGCCTGATACTACCAACAACGCAAACGTGCTACCCATCACAACAGAGGCAAGGTGGTCAGGCTGCTCTGTTCAACCCTACCAAATAACCTCCCAGAAGAACCCAACCTTTTGTAACAGCGAGATTTCTTCATCGTAATTGCCCACATCTGTGGTGCCGTTTAGCAGGGACTTTGTTGTCCGCTGAGACCCCCCAGTCTGACCCTGACATCTTCATCTCAGCCACCTTTGCTTCTCTGAGGATTTTACCAGACAATTGATCGGGGTCTTCTCAGAATACCTTGTGCATACTGTCACAGACTGATGGAAGAACTTACTAAAACTTTGCTTTAACTGCAAGTATTATATGTCTCTGGCCTTCTTCAATTGCTACCTCTCCTTGTCACCATGACCTTTAAGGATCTTAGATTCTCTCATTATTTGCTCCCATCTCTCTCTCAAATTTATTTTACATATGCTCCGGTAATTTGTGTTACGCATTCTTGGGTTTGGATCACCTCCATATTTGCCGCCCTGCTTAACCCCACAGTTAAAAAAGATCTCATAGAAACACTCTTCTAAAGATGTTTAGTTCTGTCCCAGCTTCTGGGTAGCATATGAAAGAGCCTTGCTTCTGTTACTCTGAAGTTCAGAGATTTCTGGTTCTGAGACGGATATTTCTGTAAAGTGACAGACGTGGACTGAGCTGGTAGGGATGCACCTACCCACCTAAAGACCAGAGTTAAAGAGATTTTTACAGCTTCAGGATAGCTTTCTGCAGAGAAGCTGAATAAATTATTGAAATTGCAGTCTCTACATAACCATAGATGTGAAAGCAACAATAATTTACTTTTAGAAGGCTGAGTGGAAAAATACATTTTCTTTTAAAGTCCCTATTTTACCCATACAGTACAAAACCCTATTCATGATTTCCAAATTTTGACATTGGTCTTTCTCGTAATGTTTCATCTGCATATTTTAGCGACACACGTCTCTTTCAGAAGATCATGTGTTTGTTACCCTTCTAGCAGCATCCTCCATTCTTCCTTCTGGTATCACAGCCTACATCAGCCCTATGTTAAGTCTAAACTAAGGCAGGCACCCAGCAAATGTTGCTTTATTTTTATACTATGATACGAATACATCTTTTTCTCCTACAAAACTCTAGTTAAGAAGTGTTTGGAAAGACCTGATCAATCTGATTTGGATACACCTTTCAGTTTTACACTCCTGCGCTTGTCCTTCCGAGCATTCAGCAACGTACCTGTCCGCTGTGGCTCTGGTTTGTCTTCTACACCCATTTGCACAAATGAAGCATAATTTAAGGGCTTACATTCACCAACGTCCCAATAAAGCCACTGACACCAGTTTTATCCTTTAAGTTCCTGGTGCTACTGTTTATTCACATACAAGGGAAACGTAGTTGGGAGCGTGAAACCATATTATTTGCACATATTGAAATGCTAAAGCAGATCTTATTGGAAGGGATTTAAAGAAAAGGGGTGTCACAAAAACATTGACTTGGGGGCTGCAAGAGAACAATACTGAAAGACGGTGTTTTTGCTACAGTATTGCCTATGAAACCAGGGCAAGCAAATGCATACAGCTAATAAAAAAATATATATATATTTTCAAGGAAGGATTTTTTTAAGTGCTGAAAATGGGCTTAACTTTGTTCCCACACGTCTTACCACTGACTTTAGCAGTAAAGCTAGGCTAATATCAAGTCCTTTTTAAGATTCTGTCTGTTTCATCCCAGCTTTAACCACAAAATCACAGCAGAAATGATGGGTTGTTGAGGCACTATCACAACTCCTGGGATATGCAGCTGAATATCATTTCACACCACCACGGTACCAGCCTCCTCCTTACTTCCCCACAGGGCATTTCGCTTTCCCTGGGACAGAAGATACCGAAGCAGCCCCATACCAGCCGCCCACTTACCAACAACATACCAGGCTCTTATGACAAATTTACGTCCTTTTTTGCAAGCAGAAGGCATGCTACACATACTACTATAATGCAGTTTATTTCTGTGCCACGTGACAGAGATGGCTAGTGCTAAACAATATTGTTTCCATAGCTGTCATAGCGAGCGAGGGGTGTACTTTCCAAATCCCAGCCTACAAAGTAAAGGTTGCATCTACTGTGCAGTTCTCGGAAACTCTGGCATAACCCAGAAATACCCAAGCCAGCAGTAGAAGCAGAAAGTTCATTCCAGCAGCATAAACTCAACTGAATTTGGTGAGAAATGACTGCCATCATACACATACCCAAACAAGAGGGTCCATGTGGAGAGTGTGCATTTCCATTAATGACGCACAGATGTCTCTTACCCATGATACACACAGTGGGCGCTGTGGAAGGAAAGATGCTCTCAAACTTCACTGATGCTAGAAAAGCCCCATTTCTAGGGAGCATCACACAGGATATATCTCACAGGCAGCACTGTACTTCACATTATACATGCTGCTGCTCAGAGGATCGTGATACAGACTTTTGCTGTTTTATTCTTCCCCCAGGTAACACGTACCAGAATGCACGTTGGTTTTATAGGTGACTGGTTAGCCAGCACACTGCAGAGGCTAAGGACAAGCCTGACTGTAACCTTGCTCCTCCGTGCAACCTTCTCAGCACAGGCCAGATGGGGTTTTGCCTTCCTAAGCAGTATGCAAAGCTGGGAAGCAGACCATAAGCATCTATGTCTCTGATAAGCACCTGTAATAATACAGATGCATTCCTGTGAAAACAAGGCTATGTGCAGGGTCCACGCGAAACACAACAGTGCCTACCGTCTGTGCTAAGAGTAAATTACTCAGCTCACACACTTCCCACCACAGTTTCTTTTGAGAAACACCCACGTACAGTATTGCTTTGAATTGTTTTCTCTTTTTCCAGATCAGCTGCTAGAAACTCACCCATTTTCCATGCTTTCAAAGTTTTCTTTCTCTGCAAAGAGCAGGCATTATCTTCTAGTCTTTAAACTAATTAACTATCCCTTTTAGCTATAATTTCTCTTCATATAAAACATTTGTAAAAGGTCTGTTTTTCCCCATGCCCTCTTTTCTCTCTTTTGGCTCTCCATTATGACCATGCCTAATTGTGATGAGCTGTCCACCATTTACTCTACAGGGTTGTATAGAGCTTTGTAATGTGCCTGCCACTGATGTATTTACAATTGGAAGCAGTTAACTCTTTAGTCCTGCTTCCTTGTTCAAAACAATGAACCTCCTGAGGAACTAGCGCTTAGCCCCAATTAAAGATTTTTAAAAGTCTCTATTTTAAGCCTGAGTACTCCAAATTGAGCATTTGTCAAAGGCCTGGTCACAGCTCCAAATGGAGAGAGGGAAATCCTACAGAGGAGAAGAATAAGACTATCACATCGGTTCGGGTGAAAGTTCTCAATCAGCATCTCAACCATGTAATCAGAATGGGATCTGTTAAGCCTGCCTTGTCCATACAAGCCTGCTGTTCCCTCTTTCTCGGCACTGCTATCTAACGCTAAATTCACTGGAATTTGTAACTTCTTTCCTGGAGAGAATCTAACTCAGTGGTTAAACGGAAAGGGTGGTATGATACAAATATGAAACCACCACTTCTTTCTGCCTTGGGCATTCTAGTATTTATGCATCATGGAAGTTTCTCAGAGTGATTCTTGACATAAACCCAGCATAATACATCAATATATCAGGAGAGATGACTCTCTCCTCTAGTTATCTTTCCAGAAACCACACCCAAGAGCCATTAGCAGTTTCCCCAGTTCCAAGAGTGTTTTCCACAGCATACAGCAAATCTAAATGCTAGCTCCTTCACACTCCAATTTCAGGGAAGAGTCCCTCAAAATTATGAGAGTAGTTCTAAAGACCCCATATATTTGAATATTTGTTATCTTACAAACAATGTGAATCTCCATAGTTCATGTCTATAGACAAATATGAATTAATGGTTATGCCTCTTGATCAGCTTTTCACTGAACAGCGATTGTAACATGATGAATGATTCTTTTTCCTGAAGAAAACAGAACATAACATTTGACAAATGTTGCATATGTGCATGGACAGACACCCTTCTGAGCAGAACTGTCCATATGTTAGTAACTTGATATTGACTGTATGTCAAAAACAGTCCCATTTAAAACTTCTGTGACAAACCACGTCATTGAACGTCTTCTTGTCTTACACATTTTCTTTCAGCTAAGGATCTCAGTGCAGGTTGAAAGAACATAGCTTCAGAATACAATTACATAACGGGCAACTAGCATCTACACTAAGCAAAGGCAGAAAGAGGAGAAGGACACAACTTGCACCTATGAAGAGATGAAATTGTAATGAGACCTTATGTATGGAAGAAAAGCTTCAGTTTTTTTCAGCAATATTTCAGATCCAGGTCGTATCAGGTAAGCTGAGGCAGCGTAGCCACACACCTTTGCCACAGATCACATTTCCTCACAAAAGACAAATTAAACTTAAACATACAATCCTTCTTTTGTAACACTTTGAGATTAAGATATTAAAGCAATATTTATAATGGCGCTTACTTTAAGAAGTAGATCGCATATATTTTTATACAAAAAATACCTCACTTCAGGTAGATTCCTGGATTTGGTCTTTAAGCGGTATAGAACTGCTAAATTAAAGTCACTGTAGAATTACATGTCATAAAACATCTTTTTTAATAAATAAATAAATAAATAAAGTGTGATCAAACTGGGGAGAGTACTGTTTGCATGCTGCCTGTCCAAGACCTGACTTGCAAATGGGTAAAAGCAGAAGACAGAAAAACAGACCAGCACGTGAACTGAACATCAAACTACGCTTATCTCCACTCCCCTGAAGGAACCAGGAGAACAGTAGCAGTGTATCAGTAGCACTTCTTAAATAAGAGATCCTCCGTGAGGATCTCCTCTTCCATTTCCCCCTTACATATCCGTTTATTCTGTTGTAACTGCTGCCAATAGCGTCAGGAACTAAGGTGACAGAATTATTCCTGTGTGTCAGCATAACCTGCTGTCCTGGGAATTAAAACAAAGCCAAAAGCAACAAGGACCAAAGAACATCTACATTTTGTTACCCTAGCAGCTTTCACAAAGGAGCCCCCCAGGCAGAATGACTCCCTAACGCAACGACTCGGCTATGTTTACTGCATTCCCACCTCTGTTTACCTACGTGAGGAAGGTCCACACAAAACAAGAGCTTGTCTACAACCACAGACCACAGCAGTTCCTCACAGTAGCTAAAACATTCAGTAAATACCATACCAAGTGCAAGAAGCGTTGTTCAAGTTTTAAGACTAATCTTGAAGTTTTATCTGCTCAGAAAACCAGCCTAGAATACCTCTTTCCCCCTTCTCTAATTTATTCCTGCAACTCTGAACACCAGACCATTTGCTCACTGAGCGTAAGTAGGCCCTGATTATCCCCACTCATCCCTTCGCGCTCCCTAGAACCACTCACACGTTCAGTCGAGGAGTGGACACAACTACCCCACCAGCAGGGAGCCAAGCCTCTTGGCTGTAAGATTAACCCTTCATTCCTGGATACAAAACTCTCAGGTAGCATTTAATATACAAGTAACCATTGCACGTGGCTTGCATCAAACCTACCGAAACCCACAAGCCCTTAGGAGTTAACTCTCCTTGAGGATACACCCTACACACGGAGTAGCTGCCAGCTACGTCCTTAACAGAAGGCAACCCCCAGACAAGCTGTAGTCCTTAAAAGGGGGAAAACCTAACTTCTACCTTCACAGAAACTCTCCAAGCTACGGAACAGGCACAGTGGATCCCCCAGCCCTGACCACGCGGCTATTCCAAGGCCAACAAACCTTCCACAGCAGACACCAAGCACCTCCCTCCTTCCTGTCAGGCCACTCCAGGTACTGCCTGCAGGAAATCAACTTTTATCCAGCAGGCAGGCAGGCTGTGCCCCTGCGCTCAATTATTGACCAGCTTGATCAGATTTCTCAGCTGTTAGGAATAACCGATAAGAGCAGCACATCAGCTGTTCTCCAGCTTTCAAAGGAGAGCTGTGTATTTTCTACGTTCTCTTTTTGAAGGGTGAGAGGGCACCATTTCTGGGTTTGAATCCTTCGAGTTCTCTCTTTCTTCCTCTTCCTCAGCAATTTGAGTCTCTTCCCTATTCCATTGAGGAGAAAGGGATACTGGAAACTATTCTAGCCTGAGCAGTGTCCCAGGAGAAAACACACAACGCAGCCATGCCATTTAGGCTCTTGCAAAGCAAACAAAAAAACAAACCCTTAATTTCCAGCCAGGGAAATAGGTTTTCTTCGAGCCTACAGAAAAGCAATGTATTTCCCGGTTTTAGGTTTTAGAGACAGTCTGCACTAAACAAAAGGGTGGGGTCTGTTTGAAAATAGCTGTTGTTCTTCATTTGCGTAAATGAATAAATACCCCTCTTTTTAGAGCACGGCATGCTCTACGCGAGCGGGCTGAGGTACTGACCGTGGTGCAATACTGCCTGCCGAAGCAGTGCCTACCGAAAAGAGGAGCAGAAAGTGCATCTGTAGGAAATTGTCTGCATCAAATTCATTTCACATTAAAATTTTTATTAATAATATTTTCATAACCCTCTTGGTTTCCAATATGTTCCAATTATGGCTGCGACAACCCAAGAAAACTGAACTTTTCTACACAATTCTCGCTAATATGGCCTGCTACTTGGTCTTATTGTTATTAGAATAATTTGCTCCCAAGTTCTGAAATGAACTCTGTGCCCAAGTAATTAAAGCTCTTAAAGTTTCTAGTCCTTTGTTTAAAGAATTCGTCCTTGTGCTCTCTATGCCCCATCAGCTACCTAATTAGCAGAGCCTTTGCGTGATTAAAAATTCTCACAGAGATTCTGCTGGATATTTGCCTCTCTTAATGAGTGTTTGTGGACAGCTGGGAGCGGGAGCTGGTTCCCTCCTCCCAGGACCTCCAATGAATTCTGCAGACCTCTGTCAGGGCCCAGGAGTGAAAGCTGTCATTTTAGTAATGTGGATGAAAATTGGTCAAAAGCACTGTGGTCCTTGAGGAATGAAAGGCCTTGAAATATAAATGAAGATGAATATTCATATTTGGTTCAATAAGTGCCAACTATTAATATACATGTCTGTCAGTAAGAAAAGTCAGAACTTATTCAATTGTGCCTGGCATAATTTGGCTCCTAATTCACAATTATCCTCCTATTCTTTGCATTACTTTGCAGTTATTTTTTTTTTTTTCAGCTAAAAACTTGCAGGAAAATGAAAGCATTGTTATTTCCACAAAAATAAGTAATCTTTTCCGTCCTTCTATTAAAAATCACCTGTGGCTTTTTCACACACAATTCTGCCTTGCTCTGATTTTTCATATCTTGTTCTCTTTCAATATCAGCTTTCAAAATAGCCCATCATATATTTCATACTCTGGAAGTATACCAACTTTCTTTATAGAAATTCTCATGAGATTCCATATCCCCCTCCACTTTATTTCCAACCCAGTTCTAATTTCATACCTGTTATGATTTTTAAGGATTTCTCAGTTTTCAAGGACTGTAACATTAAATTGAAATAAGGTGTTTTTGTGGGGGGTTGCCTTTTTGTTCCGCTGGTGGTGAGGTGGTTTGCTTGCTTGGTTGGTCTGTTTTTAAAGTGTAGTATGTCTGTTTTGGGGGGGAACGTCTGAAGACACTGAAGAAATGTCATCCTGTTTTTATTCTTAGCAATAGACTGTTGATTTCTGAAGTGGAAGACCGGGATTGCAGAAAAATCCTAGAAGTATTCAAACTAGACAATCCAGCTTCACAGGAGAGTGATCTCTTATTCAGTGACATTTGCGAAATTAGAGCTAAGTAATTTTCCTAATCAATATATTCCCATTTATCACTTTGCCCAAAGCCCACATACGTATTAGACACTGCTGAAATCACTTAGTTCTTAGAAGCATAAAAAGTACTGGAGGAAACAAGGCAAAGTGGGATTATTGCTTGGTTTATGAAATTCAGACGATCCGACCAAACCAAAACCTTTTGTATATGAGCAGGAGCTACATAGATCAAATGCAAACAAACTGGAATATATTTGGAGGGGGAATGTTGGGCGGAAGCAGCGAGGACGGCATTCATTTGTTTCTTTTACCACGGTATTACAGATCACCTTACCGAAAAAGAAACCTAGAGCTAAAACTGCCACCAAACCTGCTACCTCACCGAGGTTAGAGGGAGGCCACGCGCTGATTTAATTCAGTTTTGCGCAGGAAGTCTAACAGCACCAGATCCTGCAGAGACATGCTTTGCCGAACGACCGAGGAACGTTTATTGTTTTAAACTTTCCTTGGTCAGGTTCCTGCTGACTTGTAATGGGAGTTTGCCTGAGGAAGGCATAGGTAGGAGTCAGAGAGGCTATAGCCTAAGGAACAGCAGCTTGAGAGAGAGCTGTGAAACACCAGTCATGGCGGAATGAAACCAGCACATAGGAGGAGAAAAGAGGTCCTGGGTGTTCTGACACAAATTCTCCTCTCATTTATAATGGTCCCGGCCCATTAGCTTCAAGGTGGAACGTCTGTGAAGCCTGCAAGTTAAACGGCTCTCTATTCAAAGCTGTCCAGCTAGCAAGCTTTGCTTCCAAACCATCCCTGTCTCCACTTCATAAGGCTTATTTTTGTTTGTGTCAGTAGAACATTCTCATTCGCTCTGCCTTCCAGATGCAGATTAGTTTCAGCAGAGGCTGGTGATCAGCTGTTTTCACTGGCAGTTTGAAAAATGGCAGAAGTAAGTTAGGACAGGTGTGGGTGCACATTAGCAAGGCAATTAGGTTTGGAAATATTAATTTATCATTTGTAATAAGGTCGTGGATTATAGATCTATATCCATGATATACCTATTATCTCAGAGGTTCCAGTTCAGAGGATCCAAAACAAATCAAGGGGAAGCGTTTTTTTTGTTCTTGTTTTGTTTTTGTTTTTGTTTTTAATGCATTTTGGTTTTCATGTTTTCAGACCACCTGTCAAAAGCTAAACTTTTCTACGATTGGAATTTAAAAGCCGTGACCCCACCTCTGTTGCATGATATTCCAAATAGAAGCCATAGCACAGACACAAGTTCAAAATTCACCTAGAGTGAACTGAATTATTGTGAGCATTTTAGGCTGGCAATTAAAAATTACTGCAGGTCCACAAAGTCTGTATTTATGTGCACTTGTTTGTCCCACCTGCACAGTGCTTGTAAGTTACGAGACCACGTGCAACAACAACAGGCATTTTTTTAGAATCCTTCTGAGTTTATTGGACTTTCTGGGGATTTAATACCCAGTCTATACTAGGAAAAGGTGCCATTTGCATTGCTACCACACTTGGTCAATTGTCCACACAATACAACAAACATAAAAAAGGGAGAAAAAGTAAGTTGAGAAAATAGCAGGGGAAAAAAAAAAAAGTGAGGTGCCCCCCATTTTCTGGGATTTCATGTAGCACATTACCAGAAACTACCCTGAACACCGTAATTGCCATAGCAGCAGACCAAAGGTCAACTAATTCTGCCTCGTTTGCAGAAATTAGCAGCATACAGCTGCTTTAGAAGACTGTTCAGTAGTCACACGTGCAACTACCAAATAATCCGCCCCTTCTTCACTTCCACAACTTACTGTGCATCTAGGCCCACAATAGGGGAGCAGTCTGTATTATTTAAAAATCTGTGTTTCCTCCTGTGATAATACAGAAGCCAGTAAAGAATACATTAGCCAGCTAAGTGAAACGTATGAAAGGAATGTAACCTATGAATTTCATGTTTGGCAAAGGCTCCGCTGAAGAGGTAGGGCTGGCACGGCATGCCAGGGTGTGGAGCCCCGGCTTTACCAAGCTGAGCACAGGCGAACTCGGAAGGCGAGGGCAGCCTCCTCTGGTTGTCCACGGGGCAGGCAGTGGCTGCAGAAGCACCCCAGCTGCACACTCAGCCCTGAACACACCTGAGCATAGAGGGATATAGGCAGCAAAAGCAGGGAAGAAAAGTTCAAGAGGGCTGCGGGAGTCAGCCAAGTGCCAAGGGTTGTGGAGGCATTCAGCCGCTCGGCGCTGCTCTACACGCTTGGATACGCAGGGTACCACACGATTTTAATAAAGAACAGTGCTCGTATTTAAAATATTGGCAAAGCAATTATCATTCATTCTGCATATTGAGAAGTTGATCTTTAGAAGTTGATCTGTTCATTTACCTTGCTTTTAAAGCAAGCTTTTTTGTTATAGAGGTACAGTGAAAGAAGTCAAGGAAGAAAAAGTGTTTGATTTTTTTCTTAAAGATTTTTTTTTTCAAAACTATTCTGAACACAGCAGTATTAGGTTCAGAAATTGTGTCATCAGCCACACGTGCTACAGGAGATGAAAGTCCTGTCTCACATCAGTATGGATATCTTGGGGGGATCATTATAGGAAATGTGCACAGAAGAAATCTCTTAAGGAGGGATTTGAATTGAGACAGGGAGATCATTTGACATACAAAGCATTGGGGGAACATGGGAGACTGTGAGACTGAGAGCAAGGGAAGGATAAACAGGAGGCAGGCTTCTTTCACATAATAAAACCATCACACGTAGGAAAGAGACTATCTGTGACTAGATACCGTCACAAAAATGCACTGAAATTGGCCATAACTGCAAAGTCAATAAAATGCTCTTAATCTTTCAATAAACAATTTATTTTTAAAAGTTATTTTGGAGCTATTGAAGCTCCTGGGGTGGGGAAGTAAATGCATTTTAAATGTGCTGTACAGTACGCCGTATCACAGGGCTAAGTTTCGTTTTATCAGATGCATGGTTTAGTCATTTGAACTCCGGATTAGAAGCCAAAATGCCTCCACTCTAACACCAACTCCTTTTCTGGCTTTCAACACATCATTTAAGGGCAGATTCCAATAGCTCGCCTCATGCAGGAGGGCAGGCACTATGCAGTACCAGAGAGGAAAGCAAGTTTGCCCTTCAAACCAGCCTGCTTCTGTAACCGGTGTAACACACTTCACTTAGTTTCTTGCAAGGCAGTTACCAGAATGAATTAGCGTAGTTAACATTTGGAAAGAGCTCTGGATATGAAGAACACTAAACAGGGCTGGACAAAGGTTTGGGCTAAAAAAGGACCTTTCCAGTTTTAAGATAAAAGTCCCTTAGAAAACGGGTGCAATAAGAATTGCTTGGCAAACGTGCTGCTTTTCTGAATTTTCCTATCATTTTCTGTACTTCCTCCATATAACGGCTACAAAGAGAGGAACATAGAGTGAAAGAACAATGGCAAAACTAAATATTTTCAGGTGTCAAATCCCCCTAAACGGTTATGGCAGTTAAATACAACCTTTCATTGGGCATTTGCTTTTAAACACGTTGCACAATACGCTGGGCTCAAGTAGTTCCTCAGACTGGAAATCATTCCGAGAACGCGGCATTACAAGCTCTCATTTGCTAGCTTGATGCCAGCTCTGTCACTTTAACGTCTCAGCAGCAGCTAGCAGGGTTTGGGGAGGTCATTCTAGCAACTGGCTGTTTCATCAGTTATTACTAAGCCATTTAAAAGATGCTATGACACCTGCATATATTGTCACTTCACAACCAGCTTAAAACAAACCTCACTGCCCAGCACGGAGGTAGCATTGGACCAGGCAGAAATCTTCACTCAGTTTTCAGTATCGGCCTCTTGCTTTGGCGGTGACTTCAGCCTAATTGAAAAGGGACCGCACGCTTCATTACAACATTTTATTTCCTCCTCACTGCATTCTGTACTAACCCCTTCTGGCAGGTCCAGCCCAAGACTTTATAAGGTATATATGCAACCAACGCAAACCAAAACACATTTATCCAAGCAAGATGCTTTAAGAAGAAAAATGAAGGTATGTTATCAGGGCTGGCATTATAAGCCACTTGATGAGAGAAGTGAACTAACCTAGATTTGTATTCATTTGCATCAGCCAACCATCCTGCTGCAGCACATTCTGCAGCTCTTTGATTGAAAGCCGTGAAGCTGTCTAAGTCCAGAGGAGGTGCCAAAAAATTCCAAGATGTTAGGAAGTCTCTTCCCCAGGTGACAGAAGGCCCACCACTGAACAGAAAAAAAATGAAGATGAACAGATTTGCGGTTTATGAGGTCAAAGTGTCAGATGCAAGGTGGCTATCAGGAAGCAAACCCAAGACAACAGCTCTAGCTCAGAGTCAGTTCAGAGCAGCTGATGTATATGTACTCCTGTGCATACATAAGTCCCTGCATAAAAGGACCAAAAGGCACCAGTGAAACACGTTCGAGCTTATCCTTTGCAGCACATTTATGTGTCTTGGTCGCTTTGAAGAGAGACCAGGGTAAACCTGTGATCTATACCCTGAAATGAGACCCATTTACGTAGCTATTAAAATCAGAGGCCAAATCATAAACGTGCTCAGAGCACGCCCATCCAACAGCGCGGCTCAGCAGCCTTCGGAGACGTGCCCGCAGTTGGATGCCTCTGCTGTGTAAGCATGGAGTAACACTCTGAGTACTGAGGGTGGATTGCAGCCTGCCTCCACAGCTTGCAGAAACAAGCTCAGGTACCCAGGGAATATTGAAAAAAGTTACACTGGAAACATCAGGGAAAGTTAACACACTAACTCTCATTGACATTATCAAGGGACTCTTCAAGTACTTCTTTCTGTCTTGAATCACAGCTTCTGCCTTTAACCATGCAGAAAGGAGACGAGTGGTGACCTAATTACTATGAATTCTCCCATTACTGCTCTGCTAGTGTCCCAGACCTGGGAAAGAAGATCCTGTTTCTTATCCTACCCCTCCACTTGCTGCACTCCATGACCTCTGAAGTGTTCATTTCTGAAAACAAGTACAATTTATTGTGGTGGGTAAGGTGCTTTATTCTAGGCTTTAACAGATGCCCCTTCAGTTTGCCATCTGATTTGTAGCACAGAAAAGTTCGGTGGAAGACTTCCTTTCCCTCCCCTGGTAGCTGAGCTGCCTCTGCAGCCTACGTCAGCCTGGAATCCCATGTGCATACACCTTGTATATACAGAAGAATATTTCCCAGCACAGCCCCACTTTTCTTCACAGATGTCCAAAAATCGTACGCGAGGAGCCAGACTCCAACTTTATGCTTGTATTACTTTACGTTTCGTATTACTTTAGTATCAGTAACTTTTTGTTATGCACGTTGAAGATTTTAATAGGCCATTCCAGTTTTCTCTGTTTCTTGGGTATGGCAAGCAACGTCTCATTGTTTCATTGGTCATCTAAGTTGTCTCTGAACAGACCTAATACTTGCCTCATTCCTTTGGATGCAGTAGAGAAACAGCTCCCTACCGCTAAGGCCAACGTTTAAACACGCAGCTATTGCAAACAATGTGTTTGATTCTCAGAAAAAAAAGAAGTTACACCCAAATCCTTCCCAATTCCTGCAGGACTGGAATCCCAAACTCTGCAAACCCAACCCATTTCTTCTGCTCTTCTACGGGCAACGTCAAGACAAAACGATCCTTGATCACATAATGACTGTAGCTTTACAGCTTCACACTAGTCTCATTCTTAGCTACAGGTCAGTGCTCTGTCACACGTTCCTAGGCGTAGGAATGGGTTTTGTTACAACACTGATTTCTAGATTTCCCCCAAATTTCCAATCGTAAGAAGTTCACCTCAGATCTAGGACTTTTGGCTTGACCAAAGATTTCAGTGGAGGTAGAGGGCAGAAATCAAGAGGAAAACATATAAAATAGCATATAAAATGTTCAGGAAAACATAAAATAGTGATGAAATTGGTGTCTCATGTGCCAAAAGCTCCCACCTCATCAACTGCTGTCGACAGGCAAGCAGCTCCCCAGAGGCACAGACTATAACAATGCATGTGTACGTGTATCACACTTATTACCGTGCATCTTTCTGTAAATATTTTTACAATAAGAATCAGTTTAAATATCTTGCTCTCCTTGAAAACATGTTGTGAAGCGTATAAAGGGGGAATAAGAAGGAAGCTGGAGCCTGGTTTTTTTTTTTTTTTTTTAAGAACAAGGTCACATCTCAGCAACTGAAAAGTAGCAGAGCTCCTTTCATCAAGTTTTTAACTAGAAAAATAGTATGCCCATTTCTTTGTAATACACCTCTGGGCTTTTTTATTATGACTTCATTTCCCCTTGTAATATTGGAACGTCTCTATAATTGTAAAAGTGTAATAGAATCTAATAGAATTTCATTTGGAACTCTGAATGGTCTATGCCATCTCTGCTCATTTTGAGTAAAATAATGATTTTTAATGTCCACACATGGCTTCCCATGACCTTATTCAATCTTTGGGTTGATCAGGAAATATATTGATTCAATTACATACTGATGACAAATGAACTAAAAGAAAGAGGAAAAAAAGGTCAGCATATATTTGAAAATGTAAATCTTAGCAATGTCTTTTGGGTTTGCCCAAAAAAAAAAAGTCATTTCAAAATGCCATTTGTGGCTAATAGTGTGGAGTTCCAGTTCCTATCTGTGAGCAGCAAAGAAATCATTAAAGTGTAAGAAGCGTACTCTCCCCTCCTTTTATCATTACAAAATCCTCTTTCCTTCAGAGGTTTGCATGGAATGACCTCCTTTGGCTGAAAGACCCTTTTCCCGCTCACTACGGGAAGAGTTCATAAATACACCGCGCGTTACACTAATTTTTCTTCTTTTTTCTTTCTCCTCTTGCCGTTTTGTTTTCCCTGTAAAACAATTACGGGTGCAAACATTTCACGATCACCCCTTCCTACCTGCACTCCTTTCATTATCATCACACCTCTATCCCCTCATCTTCAATCCCAGTCACATAAAGTGACAAAGGGGACAGCATGCACCAGCGGAGTTATTTCCAGTTTAATAAACTGGAAGTGGCCATTTGTAGCGTTGCAGTACTTGGTGGCACCTCACACTAAAACCCTTTTAAATCTAGACTGCAACTTTACCTCTGCTTTGAGAATCTGGGCTGTGAACCTTAGAAACAAAACGTTTAATTGCTCTGAAGCAGTAAGACGTGAATAGAAATAAAGAGCAGTCCCCAGGTGAAGCACTCACTGCGTCATTAGCTTACTTGGTCATGTGGATTTCACAAGGTACGTGCGCACCCAAGGCTTCGGATTAGCTGTCTGGCTAGTCTTATTAACTTTCCTTTTAAGACCAAGCCATGGGTCTGTGATAAAGCATCCAGCTGACAGCTAGCCAGTCTGACTTCCCAATTTTCACCCAAGCTGACAGGCCTGATTTTCCTCCCCAGCATGAAAAGCCATTCTGCCCCAAACAGTTCGGACCAGGGGATGTGGTCAAGACGTGGTCAAGTCCCCGTCTGACAGTAGCTTTGCAGAACCTCGGGTTTTTTTTGCTATGAAAACTGTATTCACCAGGAAGGACACCAGGACCATCACCTACCTTTGTGTATGTCACTATTTTAGCAGAAAACACAGTAACTTTTATCCTGTGCTGAGACTGCAGCAGAAGGGTATGCCCCTCTGCGAGCCTTCCGTGAGCCCCCTTGAATCAGCCTCAAGCCCCTGGTGAAGGGAACGGCAGAACAGGGTACTGACCCGTCGTCTCTTCCATGGAAGTATTAGCCGCACTATCTCTTTCTGCAGACAAATCTGGCCTTTTAAATATTCCCTGGTCTATCATCAGGATACACACACAAAAACACAACCAACAATACGACCACATAGCTGAGCATCTAAAAGAAAGAAAAAATAATAAACACAACGGGATATGGGCACTCCACTAAAACCACATCAGAAACAAGATTTGGTCCAAAGCAGTGAATTTTGTTAATGCAAATTTTTAGAAAACTATATGCACTAGAAAAGATCAATCAGGCATTGATTTTAAAAAGGAAAAAACGTATATGGAGAGAAGTGGCTGCTTTCTAGAGATTAGTGTTGCAAAATAAATTCAAATGTGTCACAACAAGATTTCTCAGCAATTTTTTTTCAGACTTAGTCCAGGACAAAAACAGATACAGTTTTCAGGATCTAATCAGCTTTAGAACTGATTAGCACCACATAACATGAAAGAAGCTGACTTTGTAAGTTTAAACCACTTTTTTTTTTTTTTTCCTCCCTCACAATTTTTATTCACATACTCAAAGGGAAAAAGGTTAAAACAAACCAACAAACAAAAACAAATTGTTTCCCAATCTTTGCTTATTTAGGGCAGAATTACCATGTGAAACATTTGGATGGCTAGGCTGTTTTGCCGTTACCATTCAGTGGAAAATACAGTTCATTCACAATAATCTCTTGAAAATGCAGGCATGCAATAACACCTTCAATCTGCAGCATTTTTTGATTGAATGAAACACTGTTGGAGGATTAGTTTTTCTACAGCAGAGGGCTGCTTTATGCTGCTAGTCTTTGGAGTGCTGACTTTGGAGTACTAAAGTCCCTACAGCCTTTTAGGACAAACCTGTCAGTCTCCTGGGAAATGAACATAAATTAAGCATCTTATTTTCTGCAAAGAGCAAGGATGGCACAATACAAAAAGAATTTTTTAAAAAAATATTACCGTTTGCTTCAGCGCCACATATTGGGTAATGACATATTGGATACGTCCATGAAAGCTCTGAAAAATAAAGTTAAAGATCTAATCCCAGACCTCTGTGTGTGGTGAAATTCAGAACGAGTCCATCCTTCTGGGCTAGGTATTGCAATAAAATGGTGTAGCATGTGACATCTCTGAATGTGATTAAATTCCTTCAGCTACTCAGTGAAACTAAGGCAAGCAAACACAGCATTCTTAAACACCCTTTTCTTTTTTCTTCTTATAATGCTTTTGCTTTTCAAAATCAATTAAATACTCCTCTTAGTCTAGCCATAAAATTCTGCAAAACCTTAAGCATTCAAACCATGACAAAGACAAAGCCATTCGGATTTAAACATTTTGTAGGTAACTTTATAGTAATCAGCATGACACAGCAGACGTGCAGTTACACTGAAGTCTGGCAGAACATTGCAGATGTACATAAGACCAACCAGGCTTCTTCATGAGTCAGCCACCATAATGAACTGTGTCCTGTCCTACTTCTCAGCAAACATTTAATGGCAAAGTGTGATAGTGAGGTCTCATATTACCATGACCTCATTAATTTCACAAAACAGAGAGGGTACATTTGCTAGCATACTCTGAAGTATCGTAAATAATTTAAGCTAAACTACACTTGTCAAACAAAGGACTAAATTACAGCTTGTGATGCATAATCCTCGATTTTTCACTCTGGTCCTGCTTCCCAGCTTGCTAATTGTCCAAACAAAATAAATCTGCCCGCTGGACTGTTCTTATACCTGCTTACCCTGAGAGCAGTAGTCCTGAGCTGATGCCTTGTTGTACTTAAGTAGCCTCGCATACCACAAGGTCCAGGTGAAAGCTATATTAAAGCCCTCGGGTTGTTTAGCTCGGGCGAGGCTTGAGCAGGTTGACCTATGGCGGAGGTCAGTTTTCCACGTGCAAGGAGGCCATCCAAGCTCTCAGAAGCCAGCCTGGGGCGAGCACTGGGAAGACAAGTCAGAGGGAGAACAAGGAGAGCCTTTTCCTGAAGTACTAATACATCTAACAGAAATACTAATATACTAATAAGGTGGCAGCAGCGTACAGTAAGCTTTCGCTATGGCACCCTTGTGCTGTTTAAGGCGTGCTCCACAATGCTTTGTTATCGTGGTGCTAGAACATACCAAACTAAAACTGATAAGCAAGATAAGGGGAGGTGCCAGTATCATCATTTCTAAAGTGTCTCCATAGCCAAAGCACTCAATATTCACCATCGCCACGTTCTTACCTGCCACATTAAATTACAAAGATATTTAGAGGAAGCTGCAGTGGTCTTGACCTATCTTTGATAACTTGACCATTCAGCTTAGGCACACAGGAACCCACATGTAGACTACAGATGTTATCTAAGTAATGAAGGGTGAATGAAAGAACTTGTTTGCTGTGTCACTCAGGGTACAGACTGAAAATGTCTTAAATTAACATCATTTAGAAGAATTGAAACTATAGGTTATTAAATATCAACTTTGTGCCAGCAAAATTAGACACTAATTTATTTTTATAACACTTTGAAGTATTATATGGCATTTTATTTCCTGATAACCTTTCAATGTCTAACCCCATTTAATTTACATACATAGTTACAAGCTCATTAACAGCTCATTAGAAACACCAGGAAAAACATGCAACAATAACAAATCCAGTGCAGCAGAGGGGACCAAAAATCTATTTGGGAAATTACACAAATTTCTGCTTCCAAATGACAGATCTACAGTGTTTTGCCAGCACTAGGCCTGCAGGGCTCACGATTATTACATTAAAATAGTAAAAATAACTCAATTTCTATCGCTGAGTCTTCTCATATTTATTTAGACAATACTAGAGGGCAATACACCGAGAGATGAGCACGTGACACAAGGCAGGGAAGACATGACAGAAGATAAATATTGCCACAGGTAGAGTGCTGCATTAAACATGTTGCAACCTGGTAGTGCACTGAGGAGGATCTCCAGTTCACCACAAGTAAGCTTTTCTGAAAGGTTATTCCTTTTTAATTTTTAAATCATCTGCTTTGTTTATCGCTAAAAGCAAATGTGCCTAACCTCTGCTCACAGACATCATGAAAATGGACATGACAGGTCCGAACACAGCCGACATCACCCAGCAAGGTTCATCAGTGGAGAGGGGCGCTCTTAAGAGAGAGCAGCATTGAGAGACATCTTGCTTGGGGTGTTCCTGGTGGCAAACACCAAGAAACTTTCCATGCTGTATTGCTGTATGTCCAGAGTGTCACGTTGACTAGCAACTAATGGACCTTTCTTTCATGAAACTCTTTAGTCCTTGCCACAGTCTCCATTTATATAATGAAAATAAGGGTGCTGCTTTCATAAAGCACCATTAGACTTCAGAGGAATCCTAAAGAAGAGTATTTCCAGGAAACAGTGCACATTGGAAGTGGAATATGGCAGCACAAATCTCATTGATAATCTCAGATAATATAGCAGACCAGTGACACCCAAACGGTTGATTGAAGGGAAACTGAAGGTACATAGGTCACAGAGCCCCCCTGAGAAATTTCCACATTAGAAAATGAAGCATACATTTCCAACAGAGATGTCTATTTCCAAATGCCAGATCCCATCAGATTCTCTGAACCCTCTCAATTCACCTCCTAAAGTACTCTGTTAAGAACGGTGTACATTTCAAATCTTTCTGGGTGACCCTCCCTCTCCACCAATTCTTCCTGAAAGAGATTTGTCTCTTGCTCCTTCCTCAATCTCAGCATAATCCTTCGTCTTGCCCTCCCATACCATCTCATGGCTTTTCTTTCTGTTATACCAAGGTCATAAACCAATACCTTCCATACTTCTGTTCCTGCTGCCCAGCCCTCCCCTCTCCCACTGAACTCTTTTAGCTTAAAACCATTCCCCCTTGTCCTGTCATTATCTGACTGAACAGAGTACGTCTTTTTTATAAGTCCCCTTTAAGTACCAAAAAGTTGCAATGAGGTCACCCTGGAGCTTTCTCTTCTATAACCTGAGCAGGCCCCAGCTCTCTCAGACTTTCTACACAGGAGAGGTGCTCCATCCCCTTGTTCATCTTCGTGGTCCTCCTCTGGACCCTTTCTAACAGATCAACATCCTTCTTGTGCTGGGGGCTCCAGACCTGGACCCAGCACTCCAAGTGGGGCCTCATGAGGGCAGAGTAGAGGGGGACAATCACCTCCCTTCCCTGCTGGCCACTCCTCTGTTGATGCAGCCCAGAACACAATTGGTCTTCTGGGCTGCAAGCACACACAGCTGGCTCACGTCGAGCTTTTCATCCAGCAGAACCCCCAAGTCCTTCTCTGCAGGGATGCTCTCAATGAGTTCTTCTCCCAGTCTGCCTTCATGTCTGTAATTGCCCCTACCCAGGTGCCTTGCACTTGGACTTGAACCTCACAAGGTCCATGTGGGCCCAATTCTCAATTGATCCCACTGTCTACATCACTGATACAGATACTTAACAGTAGTGGTCCCAGGATAGACCCCTGAGGGACACCACTCGTCACCAGCCTCCACTGGGGCATAGAGCCATTGACCACCACTCTCTGGGTGCAGCCTTCAAGCCAATTCCTTATCCACTGAATGGTCCACCAACCAAATCCATCTCTCTCCAGTTTGGAGACCAGGACATCAGGTGGGACTGTGTCAAAGGCCTTAGAGAAGTGCAGGTAGATGACATTGGTTGGTCTTCCCTTGTCAACTGATGCGGTCACTATACGACACCTTATAACAAGGTGTCACCTTATGATAGGTGCTCTAAGATAGCCTCTCACACGTGCCTTCCTCCTCCTTGGTATTATTTCCCAATTTCCACGTGATTCTGTTTAAAGTTTAACTAACTTCTAGCTATCACCACCTTCTGTGGCGGGCAACTGTTGCTTCTTAAAACTTTGCCAGATAAAAACACCTCACATTTCTTTCCCTGCCTTCCTATCGTCCTGTATCCTTTCTACTCTACCAGTTAGGCTTCTTCCTCCGTTCCCAAGTGTATTTCTCACATTACCTGAAACTATTTGTAAACTCCCAATCCGACAGACCCACCTATAGGATATGAGCATGCTCCCACTTCTCAGGGAAGTCACGGCACCAGGTTATTTGGGTAACTAAACTAAGCAACTTCCCGTGCTCAGGTCAGCTTGCCGCCTCCCCCAGAGGTGTGTCTGTTGTCACTTACTCCTTCGGCCACCTGCCAACCCCGCAGCCCCTTCGGTTACGAGGAGCACCCGGGCGAGGCAGCCTGACCCGCAGAGCCCCAGGCCGCCGGCCGCTCGGAGCCGCCTTCCCCCCTCAGGGCGGCCCCTGCACCGCCCGCTGACAGGCGCACGCCGGGGCCCCGCGCTCCTCTCGCGGCTGACAGGCCCGGGGCGCTGCTGCCACCTGCTGCCGGCCGCCTCCCCCCGGCCTCCCCTCCCTGCCGCCCCGAGCTGCTGCCCGCCCCGCCGTAACTGCGCGGTGAGGCCTACCCAGCCTGTGAGCATCCCTGGCCAGTACAGCCACGTTTATTACGTGCAGCTGAGGGCTTCTAATTCCGAGGTAGTCTGAAAGTCTACGCCTACATTTAACGTGATTGCAGTTCCAAGCTTAAATCTGCAATAAAACTCCTGAGGAGAGCAGGAAGGCTCTTTAATTTTAAGGTCACTTACTTTTAAGCAACAGAGAACAAATTAAACGAGAAGATAACCACCTCTCTGTGAATTCTCCCACTACCTTAACAATTAAGGTGTTTCTTACAAATTTGTGTAATTAAGAAGCATCTTAACCAAGCTGTAAACACTGAAAAGTTTTAATAGAAGCTATGCGCCATTATTTAACCAGCTACCACTCTATGCTCATTGCTTACCCACTCTAAATCCTCTTCTTCTGCATGTAAAGATGCATCTCATCCTACAAACCTAATAATACTACTAGCTGCTAAGTGTCCCTGCTTTTCCATCAGCTTCCAGTGGATCATACCCAAGGCCTTAATACAGGGGGCCTCTCTACACCTCTTCTGCCCTAGTCATCAAATGCCAAAATATTAAAAATTAATATTACAAACAAACACAACTTTTCTGCTTCAGTTTTACATTGATGGTGTTTCTTCTTTACAGAAGAAAAAAAAAAGGGCTCCCGTGGCCAATTAATGAAAGAACAATTTTAGGTTCTGGCAAATGCATAAGTCTATGCTGTAGTAGAGGATGACAATGTGCTGTGATAAAAGGGATGAAAATGAATAAAGTGGAAAGTTAAGCCATGCTGTAATGTAAGAGAGCAGGCTGATGACTGTGGTGATCTTGCAGTTCTGCACTGAAATAACCATGAGCATGGGGAAGTCTCCAAATTACCTCTGCATGTAGCAATTCACCGCAGTACGCTCCCACGCAGGACTTTCCAAGCATCCATGATCAAAACACACAATTCCGTGGGCAGGTGTAACTCTTGGTGTAGAAGTTTCCTCCGTGGTTTTGCATAGCTAACCTCATCACTTAAATATATCTGGACTTCTTGGAAGCCTCTACAATCCACGTCGTTTTACCCAAGACAATAAAGGCTTAAATCATTTATTCTATCAACTCTCAACTTCAGCAATTTCTATCATTTGAGCATTTAAATCATGAGTTTAAGTCAAGAACCCTCTCAGCTACCAAGCAAGACACTGCTGACACCTTGAAACAACATCAGCGAGGAGCCTAAACTGGCCATGGCTCTTTCCTGGATCAGAATGGCCCCAGATCATTACAGCTCTTGTAGATTTGCATCAACTTAAAATCACAGTTGAACTCAGAACAGAAAGGAAGAAAAGTTAGTGACAGCGAGTTACCTCCAAAATTATACTGTACCCACCAAACAGTCAGAGCGTGTCTGTTTTCTGGGTATATTTAGGATCATTTCTACTATAAAATACTATAAAGTAAAAGGTGAGGGGAAAAAAAAAGGCAAGAGTGATTTCAGACATAGTACTGAGGGGAATCCTTTGAACTGGCCTGCCACAGATTCACTACTTGCCCAACTGAAGTCACACTGGAAGACTGTGTTCCCATTACAAAATATACATGGTGACCATTGCTCACTGCTATCCAGCAAAAGGCAGCTAAAATTGTGCCACACCACAGGAGAAAACACAGAGCAGAAGAGGCTAGAGTCCCGAGGAATAGAGAGATTTAGCACAACAGAGATAAGAAAGGACTAAACTAGTCGCACAGGCATAAGAGATCTTCATAGTTTTCATCTTCTATAGAAAAGCATCTGAAAATAGGAAGTATGCAGATGTCAGTGCTTGGAAAATAAAAGCCTCCCTTTTAAGATCATTGATCTGAAATGCATACAGAAATAAGATACATAATGGGGATCAGATAGGTGCTGAATTCAGTCCTTGTTCCCTATTGCATATTTGTTAGGAGATTTTTTTATTACTTTTTAATTCATTATTGTAAGTGTAATCTCAGTCAAGTCAAATCACTTCATTAATTAAAAGGGATTGAAAAGGTCCTTAGCTACCGGATTCCATGAAGGCCCAGAAGCTCAGGCCTGTTTAGAGGAGGTCGTATTTCATTTGCTGCCGATGTCAAACCAGTACCCGTCAGGCCTTTGCCAGGCCCCAGAGACGAGCCAATCAATGTCTGCTCACTAAAGCCCCTCGCATGAATCCATTTAAGCAATGTGGATGCTTCCTGTCGAAAAAAGAAATGGTCTCTTGGTATCTCTGATAGAAATTAGCCATGAATTAAAAGAGAAGCACAGTTGTTTTGGAAGGAAGCCAGAACCAGAATTAATAGGCCATCTGAGCCTCTTGAGTGTTGAATCCCATTTGTTAGCAATTCTTTATGAAAGGCTTCCCCTCCCTCCACTGGTTCTGACCAAACCCTGTACATTGTCTCCTGAAACTAAAATCATTCGGTTAAATCTTAACCAGCTGGAAAAATATTAAACATACTGACTTTACTTGGCATAATTTTAAAAACTTGCTTGATATTTGTACTACAGTAACCCATTTGCCTTTCATTTCCTTTCAGATATACATTTCCTCGTGACTCACCATCTCCCCATACTTAGATGCTGCAGGATCACTGACACAGATGGATTTGCACTAGACATGAGTTTGGCTCAATATAATTTCAGTAATTTTGGCAGAATCTTGTAAAGGCTTTCGCTATATATTTAATGACTGTTATGCTGTGTGGATGGAGCAGTCTATCTTGTTGCCAATCCTCCCAGCCTCAAAAGCTTTTCATATAAATTTAGTGGCACTGAAATTAAAGAACTTTTAGAGATCTCATCTCAAAATGCTCTAGACTCCCAGTTTTACAATGGACAATTTAGTTCAAGTTTAGGTTTCCAAAATTAGTCAAATTTTGTCCAACTTTTTGTGTCTAAACATAGCAGCTAGGTTTATTTTTCCACATCATGGCTTCAGGCTCTGTTGCCTAAACAGCTAATTAACAAAAAGTTAAGGTTCTCTAGAGAAATAGGCGTTCAGTTCTCAGAAAAACTGGTGTGGACTTCTCGTGCAGGATGTCTCAAAAATCCTAGTCTTAATATTTGTGCTGCTTAGTCCTTTAAACAAAAATGTATGATTTGGTAATTCTAGCAATGGGCCTCAGTATCCAGAAAATAAATAAATAAATAAATGAGTCTATGTTCTCTTTGGCCTCTTTTTTTTCCTCTCAGTGTTGCTATATTCACACAAGGTATCATATTTCTCTTTCAGACTGCAATGTCTACCACGGTCTGCCTTTATTCTATTTGTGTAATTCCTGGAACAGTAACACGTTAATCCAGGTTGATGGTTTGTATGCTTGGGCTATGCAAATCAATCGTTATTATTTCTAATACTTATAAGCATAGAATCAGGAATGTGATTAGTTTTAGAATCATCAGCTAGCTCACATGGTCTCACTTGGAGGTAGTGAATACTTGGAGCATTAAGTGTTTTTTTAATCACTTTTTCAGAACATGTTGATTTTGGTTAAACATGACCTTCGCTGGCTTCACTCCTGCAGACAAGGAGGCAGGTCTACAGCTTATTCTGTTTTGCAAATTCATGCACCCCAAGAACTTGCAGGACAGAAGACATTATTTGTGTAATTTATTTTTTAATGTGACTGGGAAGAATTTTCTGGTTTCTTTGAACAGAAGCAGTCAAGTGATTATTTGGCTACTTTGTGACTTCTCATTTGTTCTCATTTTCAAAGGCTTTTTTTTTTTTTTTAATTGATTATATTTTGAAGAACAAATAGCAGAATTCTAACAAATGTCTCTGCCAGTCTTAATTCTATATAATTGCAGTATCATTTCATCATTTAGTAAGTCTTGGCAAAAGTACTCCACACATTAGAGCACAAAGAAGAATCTTGTAAACAACTAGTCTGCCAGGCATCAAATCTAATTCATTTTCACTTGATTTGCATTGTCTGATTTCATTAACAACCAGAAGATACCCAGTCCACCATACAAATGCTCTTCTTCCTCTCTCTCTGAAGGAGGCCTTGTTATTTCTACATGTTAATGTTTGTCACCAAAAAAAAGGCAATTTGCTACACATTTATGAAGAAAATAAAGTAGTCTCCCACTACCTTTTTTTTTTTTCAAGCTAAGCTATTTCAGATCAGATTAGTTATGACTGTAGAACATGTCTACGGACACAATCCCATCGAAAAGTTCAAGAATAAGTCATCTTTTCAAAGCATCTTTTCCTAGTGTAAATGGAGCATCGTGAAGACAACGGTTCCACACATTGACAAGGATCAGGCTTCCTACTAGAGAGATGGTCCGTGCCCTGTGCCTGTGTTTAAGAGGCATTTGGATACACTTAAGGATGCGTTGTAACTTTGGGTCAGACATGAAGTAGTCTGTAAGTTGGACTCTGTGACCTTTATAAGATCCCTTCCAACCGAAACTATTCTGTTCTATTCTTTACATGGGCAAAGTGTCAAACAAGAACATCTAGAAAGTCCTGAACTTTGCACTGATTTCATTTCTTGCACACGACAAAAATAAACAAACCCTGGCCTTCTCCAACACCTCTTCGAGGTCACTGAAGTCTCTTCAAAGATGCACTGACTGCTCTTACGTTGGGGAGAGGACTGGGCCAGACCTTTTTAAGCATCAGGTTGACACAGGTAATTAAAATGTGGGGGGGAAGAATACCACCGCAACAGGACTCCCACCAAGTATCGCACCAGCTTGGTCAATGCCTATTCTCACCCTCACCCAGAAGAGGAAGAAAGGCAAAATGCACTCTGTACAGCCGCACCAGTACGCCCAGACAGTCACAGGGAGTTCTTAAAACAGATAAATGGAGGAACCGGCTCACACTTGGGTTAAAGTGGCTTAATCGGTTATTTCCCTGAGCTCACCTAGAGGCGAATTAAGGAACCTACAGACAAACAAAGGTTTCACGACCATTTTTCCAACATAAGACTGAGGAACAAAAAAGAAGAAATAAAGACTTGGCTGGTTACACATTATACATAACCTAGAATTCAGACCAGCTCTTAGGAATTCCAAATGCTCTCCTGCATCCTGGTTCGTCTCCGTCACATGCTTGGTGGCCCTTATCCACACAGCTCAGTGAGACAATGGCACACACAGTACACACATCCACAATCTCTATAAAACACCTTGTTCTGGCCAACTGCTTTGGTTTGCTTCTGCGAACCCTGAGCCATGTCACAAGAAACCACCCATTCTGCCTGCTCAGTGTGCAGCCACAGTCCTAGCACCACGTTCCAGCCTGACAGCTCTCCATAGCCTGCAAAATCCGAGAGTTGTGCTAGCCCAGTACAGTTGGTCAGCTTTTGCTGTTCATTTATCTTACAGTCTCAAGCTAATTCTTTCCAAAGAGCTATTTTTGGATTTGCTGTTCTTTCCTTCCTCTCAAGAGGATTCAAAGGAATTAATGGATTTGAAAAGGTGTTGATGCTATTAATATGGCTATTATTTCCAGCGTGGCTCTGACAGTAGCATAGATCATTGTTGCAGAAAAGTAAAGTATGAACCAAGCAACATTGTTTTAAAGACATCAGGAATACCAAAGTGGCTTAGAAGCCACACCAAGCCCTGCCTTTCAGGAGTGTTTACAGAATACACAGGTAGCAAAGAAACATAGGATACTTACAACATTTCTATATTAAAAGTAGAGCAGGATGCATGCCAGAAACAAGTGTCACTTGTAAATGGACCCAAGTGTTATGCAAAGTAAAAATACCTTGTGACACAAGCCAGCAGAAATAACAGCCTGCCTTCAGTTGGATATAATCCTCTGGAAAGCGTACAAGATGCATGTAGCAAGTTACCGAGATGGGGTATTTGAAGTATTTTGACTTTAAGCCACTATTATTTCAGCCAAATGCAGAGCAAATCAGAAAGCGCAGAAGCTAAACCAGTAAATGGACTGAAGAATACTCCCAAAGTCTACAGGGATTCCTCAGATTTCAGTTTTTTATCTTTTACAGGTACAAAAAGTAGAAATATTTTCTCATCTTTTTCAGAAGTAGCATTCTGGAAGATACAGAGCAGTCTCAACTTCCTTAGCCAAATCAAAGGCATCCCCAGAAAGGGCTTTTTGGCTTTCTGTACTTTCAGCAAAGCTGAAACAGCCTTCAGTTGGATCCTGCCTTTCCTGGCAATTTATGCTATGCTGAGGGCAAAGCAGAAGAGTCTCTTGAGCAACTGAATTTTTGCATATGTACTGTAGAGTTGGTAAGCTGTGCTGTTTGTCACATCCACCTTACACCGTAAGTGCAGACGCGGCTTCAGAACTTTTATTGCCATCAGGCTAGGCTACAGCATAAGAGCAAACACCGTAGATACAGCAGTATACTAGTTCACTGAAGGACCTTTGTAACACACTGGGAAGTCATAAAATTAATTTATTCTATTTGCAATAAGCAGCACAACACTTCCCCTATCTCCAGGCAAGCAGTTCTGGAAGCAGGGGGTCAAATAAAGTTTCCAAACACTTTTATCCTGCGCATCTAGCGGATCACATGCCAAATACATTTCTCCTGTGATTTACAAGCACTCTTGTCTTTAAGGACTCTTCAGTATGTGATGAGCGTTGCACAGCAGCCTGCGTGCTTGTTAGGGCACCAGCAATGTCTGCTTTCATGAAATTTGTATTAACTTAATGTTGTGAGACCACTGTGCTTCTAACTAACCACTTAATTCAAAAGTTGTTGGCTGTAGATGAGGAATGAGAAGACTGATGCATAGAAAAGACCATATCCACAAGGAAAAAAAGTTCACAGAGATAGCTTCCCGAGGAAGCAGGTGTGACTGCCATCCTTGTCCTGCTAACTACTTTCTGAACGCTTCTCAGTTTTATATCTTTAAAAGGTGTGGCACATACCCTGGCATCTTTCTGCGGCTTGGGGTTTAACATGTTGACTTCAACCATCTGTCAGCCCCATCCAAACACTGAAAATTTCATCAGCTGCAAACAAGAGATGAAATCTTCAGAGGGAGAGTCACTATTTGCTATCCCAACTAGCATGGTGGAAGCCACGTCAGATAAAGGCAGGACTCTTCTCAAATTTCCCTTGAATGTCTTTCTCAGTGTTTCTGCACTTTATGCTGTCCTATGCTAAGAAAAACCTGCCCGTGCATTCTCCAGGGCAGTTGAACAGGCATATGTAATACGTAGGAAGCGTAAGCCCTTCATTAACGTGCCAGTCCATGACAGTCAAAGCCTAAGATTCTTGATTTGCTTTGGGCACTTCTACCACTGCAGCCAGGCTGAGGTCCCAGTTCGGCACAAACAAAAACTCTTTTCCACCCCTTTTCAACAAAGCACTTACGCTAGCTCTTTCCATCCCTTCAGAGTGCCAAAACTGCAAATGCTTCCTGTTCAGGTGCCAAAAACACTAACTTCCCCACATCATCACCTAAGATGCTGTTCAGGTTCATTGGGAAACCAAAATAGTTCCAGTGAACAGCTAAAAAGCAATTTTTCTTCTCATTAGATTCCTCTCCCCTCCTCCTTCTCCTTATGTTTCTTTGTTTCTTTCTCCTTCATGCTATAGCAAACTTTGGCAGCAGTGCAGAATGCTGATGAGACACACACTCGGGGGGTGAAATCCCAACAGCTCTTTCGGCCAATACCTGGCACGAACTGCCTCCTCTTTGAGGGCTAATGGGGTTTGCTTATCAGGCTGTCTCGAAAAACTTTAGTGCTTCATTATGACTGAAAGGCTCGCAAGTTTTACAAAACTAACACCACATTAAGAACAAAGTCCAGCACCTCCTTCAGCAATTATACAGTCTTCGTGACATTGTATTACCAACGTCTGTCAGTCCTGACTTGCCACAGTCCTTGGGGTGCCCTGAATAAGGCCTGTCGCTCATGGCCTCCTGTGCACAGGGAAGAGATATCCATCAGCACCCAAACTGAAGACTTGAAAAGCATTTGGAAGAAGCTATTTATCTGATCTTTAATTGTGAAGGACTAATTCCAAAACGTCTGAGGCTTCCTTGGGTCCGAAGATTTGCCTCAGTCTTTAAGTCTTGTAAGTCTTGTAAGTCTTGTCAGTCTTGTAAGTCTTTGCCTCAGTCTTTAGCGGCAATACTGGTTGTTCTCTGGATTCCCAGTACCCTGAGCTGGTGGAAGGGGATGGGGAGCAGGATGTGGCCCTCACCATCCACGAAGAAATGGTTGGTGACCTGCTACGGCACTTGGATGTGCACAAGTCGATGGGGCCGGATGGGATCCACCCAAGGGTACTGAGAGAACTGGCAGAGGAGCTGGCCAAGCCACTATCCATCATTTATCAGCAGTCCTGGCTATCGGGGGAGGTCCCAGCTGACTGGTGGCTAGCGAATGTGACGCCCATCTACAAGAAGGGCCGGAGGGCTGACCCGGGGAACTACAGGCCTGTCAGTTTGACCTCAGTGCCAGGGAAGCTCATGGAGCAGATCCTCTTGGGAGTCATCATGCGGCACTTGCAGGGCAAGCAGGCGATCAGGCCCAGTCAGCATGGGTTTATGGAAGGCAGGTCCTGCTTGACGAACCTGATCTCCTTCTATGACAAAGTGTCGCGCTGGGTGGACGAGGGAAAGGCTGTGGATGTGGTCTACCTTGACTTCAGCAAGGCTTTTGACACCGTCTCCCACAGCATTCTCCTCAAGAAACTGGCTGCTCTTGGCTTGGACTGGCGCACGCTTCGTTGGGTTAGAAACTGGCTGGATAGCCGGGCCCAAAGAGTTGTGGTAAATGGAGTCAAATCCAGTTGGAGGCCAGTCACTAGTGGCGTCCCCCAGGGCTCGGTGCTGGGGCCGGTCCTCTTTAACATCTTCATCAATGATCTGGACGAGGGCATTGAGTGCACCCTCAGTAAGTTTGCAGATGACACCAAGTTAGGTGCATGTGTCGATCTGCTCGAGGGTAGGAAGGCTCTGCAGGAGGATCTGGATATGCTGCACCGATGGGCTGAGGTCAACTGCATGAAGTTTAACAAGGCCAAGTGCCGGGTCCTGCACCTGGGGCGTAATAACCCCAAGCAGAGCTACAGGCTGGGAGATGAGTGGTTGGAGAGCTGCCAGGCGGAGAAGGACCTGGGAGTGATAGCGGACAGTCGGCTGAATATGAGCCAGCAGTGTGCTCAGGTGGCCAAGAAGGCCAACGGCATCCTGGCTTGTATCAGAAATAGTGTGACCAGCAGGGCTAGGGAGGTGATCGTCCCCCTGTACTCGGCTCTGGTGAGGCCGCACCTCGAGTACTGTGTTCAGTTTTGGGCCCCTCGCTACAAGAAGGACATGGAGGTGCTCGAGCGAGTCCAGAGAAGGGCTACGAAGCTGGTGAGGGGCCTGGAGAACAAGTCCTACGAGGAGCGGCTGAAGGAGCTGGGCTTATTCAGCCTGGAGAAGAGGAGGCTCAGGGGCGACCTTATCGCTCTCTACAGATACCTTAAAGGAGGCTGTAGAGAGGTGGGGGTTGGCCTGTTCTCCCACGTGCCTGGTGACAGGACGAGGGGGAATGGGCTAAAGTTGCGCCAGGGGAGTTTTAGGTTAGATGTTAGGAAGAGCTTCTTTACTGAAAGGGTTGTGAGGCATTGGAACAGGCTGCCCAGGGAGGTGGTGGAGTCACCATCCCTGGAAGTCTTCAAAAGACGTTTTGATGTAGAGCTTAGGGATATGGTTTAGTGGGGACTGTTAGTGTTAGGTTAGAGGTTGGACTCGATGATCTTGAGGTCTCTTCCAACCTAGAAATTCTGCGATTCTGTGATTTACAAATCAGTATTCCAAGCCCACTCCTGCTCTTTTTCAAAACCAAGACTCCGGGTAAAAGACTCTTCTGTGATGCACCTGAACGAATGGTTCAGAAAGCATTTGACTTTAATTTTAGCAGACTGCATTTTTATACTGCCCAGCGTCCAAGTCTTATTTGAAAGAGCAAAAATTCAGAACCATTATCAAATAGGGTTTTCTGGAGGTACCATTGACTACGCGAAGTTGAAGGTTGGAATGTGGGAAAACAACTTCTATCTAAACTTTTCTGATCTCTTACCTACCCATTTTAAATACAATTTCAGAAAGAAAAGTAACTGAGAAAAAATTTGAAGGTGATTTCCAGGAAAAAAAAAAAAAAAAGGTAGATCGCAAAGGTTTCTAACCCATTCTTCTTGATACCCCATTCATTTCTTTGGTATCTGGAGCAAGTCCCAGACAACTCCTGCCATGGGTTCTTGCAGCTGTGAGCTTGGATCATGTCGTTTTCACTATTTTCCTCCATTAACCTAATGAAACAGGGTGGTTTAACATAGGGAACTATGAACAGCAGAACGTGCTACATCCCCCAGTCACCTCGTTTTATGAAGTTTAGTCAGGAACTGTATCAGAGACATTTTTAGTTAAAAAGGTCACAAAAGGATCTTCTTTTTTACCTTGAAAAAGATGCGTTTGCAACTTGAACTGAACGGTTTGAATTTCATTAGGGCTTTAACGTTGTTGGTTTTTTTTCCTCCAAACATAACTAGCAGCCTTTGTTCTACACATCAATACAGCTATTTGCATAAAGTATTGATTAGAAGTCATTATAATCACAAAATGTTAATTACACCAATTAATTTCCAATCCGTTTGTACCTTAAGCTTGTTTGCCTTCAGCAGAGAAGGTTAAAGCAAGAGTGAACCAGTCTTGGCTTTCTCTCTGGGGACAACTTCTTATACATCGAGGATTTTCATCCTATTAATAGCAATTTCTCTGCATGACCAAGCTTATTCCTCACTTTGTTCCATATCTCCCTCTACTACTTTCATGTATCACACAGGGATAGCAAACCCTTAGCCTCCTCACCACCAAGCAGGTTCTGTACAGTCATAACTAGTTCGGGGTTTTGTAGATAATGGAGAACAAGAAACTGTTCTAAGGTGGCCCACCTATCAGGTGTAGGAAGTGTTTCTGTTATATTTAAGGAAATATTAAAAAGCTCTGCTTGAAAGGATGTTACTGACTCAAATGAAAACAGTAAGCTGATGGAAACTTGCATTTAATCCTGATTCCTGCAGCACCTGGTTTGGAATGGTAATATCTCCAGATGTTTAAAGATTTTGCCACTCCTGGAAGAAGAAAATCACTTCAACGTAATGCAGAGGCAGTCTATGAGCCCTGTCAAACGTACATGGAGATCAGCTCATGAAGGACAACTTTCCTGTATCAGGATTGCAGAATTCAGAATACAAAACTTTCCTGTTTCACTGAACACACTTTTTCTCCACCAAAAACAGAGATCGTTTTTATCAACTACATGCAGCTTACCACTGTTTTAGCAAGATTCATTAGTAATCCCTCAATCCTACTTTACATTTACCTCAGACGTTAGATGTCTGCACAGGTAAGTCTCCTCTATTATTTGGCATGAGAAGCTGCAAAGTTCAGGGGAAACCGCTAAAATGAAACAACCACTGAAGATATTCTAAAATACTGAGACAGACAGAGAGCTTACCTAGACTCAGACTGAGCTCCTCTGACTTCCGAGATATTAGCCAGATATGGAAAATACTTACTTGAGACATAGTCCTGGATCTTAATATACCCTTCTGAGGTTATCAGAGCACTGTGATATTAGCTTTACTGAGGAATAGTTTGGACTTTGTGTTTGCAGAACTCAACAAAGTCATAGATCAAATATCTGTTGAAGTCATTACATAAACACACATGTAAGAGTTCATGCAACAAAAAAAGACAGAGTGAAAGAGGAAAGACAACAGTAGAATACCCTCTAGCTAACATAGTCAATGCAGTTTTTAAACATCTGATTAGACCTAATTGAGTGCATAAACCTTTGCACTTGTATCCATTCCCTTTCAGAACTCTAGGGTTCTGGCTGCAGGCCCAGTCAAAAGGGGAGAAGCGAGTGAATACAACAGACACCCGCAGCCTAAAGCTGGGGCTGTGTTAACTGCTCTCTACCTCCTCTCTTATTTCTTTGAAAAGGAATGGCAGCAGCCAGTGAGAACCTTGGAGGCACAAATCAGTGGCACCGAGGCACCAGGAGAGCAGTGAGAACTCAGGCTCGAAATGCACACCTCTGGCCCTTCACCAATCCATAGGGGCTGAGGGGCTTACTTGGACAGGAATGAAGCATATATACTGAAGGGTTTTGTCTTGTTACGTTCCCTCGTTTCTGTGGGAAGGGATGATCTGCATAAGGAGCACCCAAACCACCAGACTATTAATGTCTTCTCAACATTGGAAGTCATGACCATCCATCAGGGGATTATCAAAGACAGGTTTACGAACAAGTCACACTAAAGACCTAATATCATTTATGAGTTAGGGAAGACATATGGATATTTCATGCAGGTCAGACAAAAAGAGCATACGATTTCCTGTCATGATCATTTATGAGGTCCTGACCTTAATGTAACCACTCTTTACAGTGCCTGTGACTTGTTTTCTTTGGTAATTCTCGTGAATTAGCTTTTTTGCTTAGCTGTCTAAACTAATTTTTATCACATATGAAAGCCTTTTTCATGAAGTAACAGAACATCTTTGCTTCCTACCTTTAAATTTTTCTTCTTTTTCCCTGTGTATTGATACAATTTCATAGTGAGGACAACTTTACATAAACTATTTTCCACTCCACTGAATATTATGTCGCTCTACATGAATATATTTCTTGGTTGATGCTAAGGCAAAATATTGCTGTAAATGCTGTATTTTCATAAATGCTATTCTTTGACTTTTTAATAGATTCATTCTATGCATAGTATCAATACCAAGTGTTACTGATGGACTTGTATTAAGCTGCCAGCATAATTTCCTCTGTTATCCCCAGAGCCTTCACCTGTGAGGCAAAGGGAAGAAGAGATCACTAGCTCTTCTGTATTTCAAGGCAGTGAATTGATCAAGATGGAGAGAGAAGCTCCAATGATTTGAAAAACTCCAGTCAGTAACACAGTGACAGAAAAAGGAAATTTGAAACTCAAAAGTAGAAAACTGGAAGCTGGGAGACAAAAGAAAAAAAAAAAAAAAAAAAAAAAAAAGGAAAGAAAAGGCAAAAAAGCCCCTGAAATAACAACAGGACAGAATGGCCAAATTCAGAGCTAACTATGGATGTGGGGTGTGTAAGTTAAATAGTGATAAGTGAATGCTAGGTCCAGCAAAAGTATAGCAACTACAGGTTTCCGATAGCATATAGCCTACAAGAAATCCATATGATCATAAAGCTAGCAATGCAAGGGATGAAAGACAGCATGACTTTCCCAAATTTAGACTCATCTTAAGTATTATTTGGCTCACTTTGAGACATACATTTTGTTCTCTTTTACATTAGCTTAAATCTAAATTTTGAGTAATTGACTCCAGAGTTATATTCTTCTAAAGGAGACAAAAGATCAGTGCTGCCCAGACTTGTTTCTGGAAGAGGCCCAAGAACACTAACAATAGCTACATATTTTACTCTAGCTCTCCAGCATGTTGGGAGCCATTAACCAAACTGCATTAAATCCAAATGCAGCGACTTTGATTCTTCATTAACATACATAACCCAATTCTTCCTTGGCCTTCTTATATTTGTGATAACCGACATGTTCTTGTCTGAATATATCCATTTTGACCTGACTATCTATATACCTTATGAGTATAGCTTCTAGACCTTATTAGTCACCTCAGCCTTTTTAGGGTTTCTGAAACATCATACTAAACTCCAACCACTTTATATCCATTATTACAGAAGACTGAACTTCTGAGATGCCAGTTTTGTCACTTTCTGGAAATAAAAAAAAAATAAAAATCTATAAAAGTGTATTTTTAAGCTATGCTCTAATTGTTCCAAGCCACTGCCAAATATGAGGTAGCAAAGTACACACATACTGCCTTTAATCACCAACAATGTAAGATTGTATAATAAATGCAAACAGAGGATAGGTTCAGAGACAGTTCTGTCCAACTTCCTCTTTACCCACCAAAACCGTCACCTTTCAAAGGCAGTGCCAAAACAGTTCTGCTGATACAACTTCATAGCAGTAGCAACGACCTTGGGAAGAGATGTTAGTGAATGCCTGTTCCATTTTGCCACTAATTTCATTCAGTACAAGAAGGGTGTAAAATACATCTCTTTGTAGGAGAGTTCTGCAACAAGACATTGTATCCACAGAGACTGCAAAGGCCACAGTTTCTGGCATATTTGAGTTACTGTTAAATTCAAATCTTCCAAAATGCATAGCTGAAATAGGAAGGAATTCAGAACTTCAGCTACTTTTATCCCATGTTGCTCAATGGTTCATACAGGTCGACTGAAACGTGGCCCTCTCTGGGGTTGGTAGCCAGGTGTATGTATAGAAGAGATGAAGTTGTCACCAAGCAGCCAAATCCATCTGACTGCACCTATTCCTCAAATTGCAGTCTCTTGTAGTTTATTTTGCGGTTGATCACCACAGAAAACAGATGACCTTTCAGGAAGGGGTCTTTAGCCAGCATTTTTAAGACAACTTTCAAGACATGGGGTATAGGAAACAAGTTTGTGTAACGGCAGCAGTAATTACAGCAGTATAATGTCGGGGCAAGAGACAATTCAGAAGAACCAATAGGATACCTTACTAAAGCCTTCCACACGTGTGCAGTTTGGGACACAGCCGTTTCTCATCCTTTGCTTTTTAATGCTCCACTTCAAAAATAAATGAATAAATAAATAAAAACAGTGAAGGGAAACACATTCACATAAAGTATTCATTTCAGCTTTGGAAGACCAAACAGGAAATCCTTAGGAGGGGATTCAGCTTAGAAGACTGCCCGTTGAGGCTTAAGTCAATTTGCATAACGTTACCTTTAATGTTGTGTTATTTTATGTTTTTAAGCAATATTTGATTCTTTCACTTATGAAACAGATGGTAGCTCTGAGGTGTTTGCTGACAGGGTGTTCAGTTTGAAAGTTCCCTCATGGCAACCAGTATGGCTGCTGAATTGGCCTGAAATGGAGGAGAAGGGGAGTCATTAGCAGTAACTATGCATACCAATTAGGTAGTTCCTGGCACGGAGGCAACGTATCATCACCTTGACTTAGCGCACAGAACATTTCAGCTTCTACAGTTTAAGGTCTCCATCATCTTGCTTCGTATCATCTAGTGCTGAAATCTTTATACGTTAATAATACCGAAGCTGCAGAGATTCTGAACAACCTGCTGCCCAATGAACATATTTTTATGTCACTTTTAAAGCTATTAATCCAGGAACACTGTGTAGCTGTACAGCATATAGGCTTCTCTGCTGTGGAGCACAAATTGTGACTAGGACTTCAGTGTCATTGCCAAGAATCAGCTGAGCATGAATCCTAAACACAATGATGCTGCCAAAGGGCTAATCTGATCCACAAGTGCTTGAAGAAGGGGAATACCAAGACGAAATCAAGAATTTCCCTTAGCTTTGCATTAGGGTGATTAGTATCGGAATACAGAGTTTAGTTTTAATATCCACAGTCCAGAAAGGCTATTAATAAATTAGAGATGACAAAAGCCTCAAGAATAATGAAAAAATGGAGGATATATATATATACATATATATATATATATATTAATCGTCACTTGTGCAGCTGAATCTGAGGATTCAGGCAAGAGGAGGTTAAGACTGTTGTCTATAGGGACATAAATGAGGAAGAAATTCTGGTAACAGATGTCTCAAAGGCAAAAGAAACTGTCTGGCAGCTAAAACCAAACATAGGTAGAAAAATACTAGAAATGAATCATATTTGAAAGTTACTTTTTACTTATTAACTACCAGATATTGGACCTGATCAGCACCTTTGGAGGTTTCTTCCTCATTAGCATTTTTTAAGCATTTTTTCTAAAAGGACTGTGAAAAATGTAATCAAGTTCCAATGGAAATAAATTCAAGCTATCCTCTTCACACAATAATAGATTTGTATTTAGCGGTCCTCTTCTCTCTTCAAAACAAAAATATTCCATTCAAAAGTGAAGTGTAACCCTAATACATCCATTTCTTCCTGCCATATCCAGGATTTATGCTACTTTTTCTGTACATATTTTTTAGCCTAAAGCCTTTTGGGACACTGTTCTCACATCACCGTTGAAGTCACCATTCCTTCTCAGTCATCCTGATGCTGGTACAACATCTGTGAAGTGATTGATAATGAAACATTATCAAACGTGAAACACTGAGTGAATTCCAATAGCTGGAAGATTTAAGAGTTATTTGCTCAATCTATTGGCAAATTTCTATCTGACAGAAATTTGTCAAGTCAAATGAATACAAAATTATTTCAGAGGCTCTTTTCAGGACAGAAGAGCACATCACAAAACCACGTTTTGTTCAGTATGTCTCCATAATCTCACAGAAGAGCTTCTATTGCTCCAGCTATAAACATAAGCAGTAAGTACTTCCTGTAAGAATAGACATAAGCATACGTTATTCACAGTAAAGCCATTCCTAGAAAATAGCTAGTTCTGGTTGCTTGTTGTACAATATAACTTTTGCAAAGGTGGTAATAATTTTCCTGTACTGTGGGGTTCTAGCTGAGATGAGATTCTGCCTTCACCTTGCATATAAACGTCTTCAGATCCTTCTGTCATCCTGTTCACATAATGCCTGCTGGTATCCATTTGCCTTAGTTTTACTGCAGCCACATAGTGAGCTGATGCTTTCAATGTAGAAAAATCTTTTTTTCCTCTTTCACTTCACTATTTTATAGTTCTTCAACACTGGTACCTTCAGCAAAACGGAGATGCTTTATCCAAATAATTGATTGCACACACTAACTTGCTACTATATTACTATATACCACAAACGGAAAATTACTTCAGAAAAACAGCGAGCCAAGTTTTCAAACATTGGCTTTCATTTTTTTGCACATGCAATTATTTGCTGGCACAATCTATCACATGCAGATGGCTAAATATATGATTTTATCTCACTATAAGTTACAGAAGCACATTAGATGCAAGGCTGAAACTGTAGTTCTAGAGGCTTAACCTGAGCCTCAAAAACTGTTAGGCTTAGTTCTGTATATTATGACTTAGCAGTATGAAACAAGTAACACACAGAATTTTGTCATCCTCAAGCTCACAAAAGGATGCATTATTGCGTCAATCTTCATTGCAGAGCATCCTCTGTCATCTCAAGATCCTTTCATTTTCCCCTTTTTGATGCTCTTGACTATTAAAAAGCTTTATAAGCTGCGAGTCCTCAGTTAATCAGAGGAAAAGATCAGGATAAAGTTCTCTTTCTCTCTTTTTCCATTCTGCATCCAAAATTACCATACATGCTTCTGGCACAAGGGTGGACTCTCGTCTCTACTGTCCGTCTCTGTTGCTGGAGATGGAAATGAAGCTGCTCTGCCATTAGGATGGGCTGCATGAGGTGGAGGATGTGTGACCGAGGGACGTTTAATGCACACAGTGCCACTGCTGAAGACTAAGACCAGTTCTCAGAGTCAAGGCCCCACCACGCAGCTGCTGCCCTTGGATACCTTTGTCCTGCATCTCCACTTAATGCCTTAGCTGGCCCAAAGAGAACAGAGTTGTACAACATATCACTCTTCCCTCAACAGCTTGAACAGCAAGTTCAACAGGACAAGAGGATTGACGTGCTATGCTGCAGCACTAACCATTAAT
This sequence comes from Oxyura jamaicensis, assembly GCF_011077185.1. Lineage (NCBI taxonomy): Eukaryota > Metazoa > Chordata > Aves > Anseriformes > Anatidae > Oxyura > Oxyura jamaicensis. The sequence goes on from NC_048897.1 coordinate 61,231,819, forward strand.
TTTAATAAAATAAATATTCTAAGGACTGATTTTTGAGATCTGATATACACCCCCTTACGGGAATGAAAATAAAGTCATCCAGTGTCTACAACAGCTACTCAAGGGGTTCGTTGTTGTTGTTTGGTTTTGCTCGTTCGTTTTGCTGAACGTCAAGGAGCAATGGAGCCAAGTTTTCTAAAAGCCCATAACCAACAATAATCTCAGTAACTCAATCAAAAACTTTCTTATAAGCCCATGTTCATTTCTTTATCAAAGTATGCACCTTAGGCTTCTCCTTTGTAAAATCCACAGAGCTGCTTTGCCATAACTAACTGTTTTATATTTATTTTCTACATTTTCTGTGGCCACCTTTAGACTAATGAGGTAACAAAATAAGACAGTATCAAAATTATTTCAAATTAACAAAATATCAAATCCTTTTTTGAGGAATATTTGTAGACATTTATTAAATATTGGTGAAATCAAGTTAATCTAATTTCAGCAGCAGAGATGAGTTTTAAAGCCTACGTTTTCTTCCCTTAGAATAATTTTATTTAGTAGGCAACAGCATAGAAAGGAATCTGAGAAGAGATGATGCCCGTGAAGTTAAATGGAATAGCACTACACCCTCATGTTCAGCCTAAATTAGCTAAGAGCAAATATAGCACAAAAAAAAGATGTGTCTAGCTGAGTAGCCTGCCTTAGCTCTGATCAATGGTGGATGAAAAAAGGAGAATGTAAAAGGAGGGAAGGAATATTTGTGAGGTACTTCAGTCTTGAGCCATTACATCTCCTTAGATTTTCTGAGCCAAAGATGTTTTTTTATTCTTCAGTTCTAGATGGGTTTTTTGATTCATGGATTTGCTGAATCACTTTGAAACTTTGTAAACTTCACTACGAACAACAACCTGCAGCAGGGAGTAGGAGCCTGTCTACATGTTTAGGAAAAAAAAATATATAGTAGGCAACAGCATAG